>NC_056740.1:528213370-528470870 GCF_019279795.1 Protopterus annectens | reverse complement strand
AGATGAATATGCTAGTCCTTCCTTAATGAGCTCACATACATAACTCATAACCCAAGAGGGATCTGCTTGAAGAGAGTGCCTGTCCTTAAGCGCACACCAATTTGTGAATCTATGCCATTTGGGCAAATAATTTTTTCTGGTAGATGGTTTCCTGGCCTCCCTCAGGATTGAAGCACATCTTCTGAGTACAGTTACCTGAAAGGGATCAGAAGTTGATCACCAAAAGGGTCAGATGCAGTAAAGGCAGCTGAGGGTGAATGAGAGACCCGTTTTGTTGGGTGAGTAGGTCCACCTTGTGGGGTAACCTGTGGTGATTGCCCTTGGCTAGGAAGTGAAGAAGGGGGAACCAGTGTTGCCTTGGCCAATAGGGAGTCACCAGCAAGATTTTTGGTTGGTCCTTGTTGATCTTCAGTAGGACCTGGTGTATTAGAGGGAAGGGGAGAAGCGTACAAGAACATTCCCTTCCATGGAAAGCTGTAGGCATTCACTCTCCATGCTAGTGGAGTGTGATCCCTGGAGCAATATCTGTTTGTCTGTTCTGGGGGGAGGCAAACAGATCCACTTGAGGTGTGCCCCACTGTTGGACAATGTTTAAGAAGGTTTCCCTGTGCAACATCCATTTGTGCTGAGTGGAGGATGTTCTGCTGACCAAGTCTGATTGTGTGTTATCCTGAGAGGGGATGTATGAGGCCTGCAGTAAGAGGCTGTGTCTGGTTGCTATTTCCCAGATTTGTAGAGTTATCTGGCATAACTGGTACGCCTTTGTCCCTTCTTGCTTGTCGAGGTACTACATGACAGTTGTGTTGTCTGTCACAATGTATAGCAGGCCTGGTTGTAAGACTGGAAAGAAAGCTTTCAGAGCCAGTAATCTTGCTGTCATTTCCCCTGACATTGATGTGTTGCTTTTTAAGTGCAGGGTTCCAATGCTGTTGTACCCTGAAGCCCTTGAACTCTGCTCCCCACCCTAAATCTGATGCATCTCTGTGCATCGTTTGAGTGATGGGGGTAGTTGGGAGTGGGATGCCCTGGTTCTGTGAAACTTGCTGAATCCACCACTTTAGTTCTGTTTTTAGACAGGGCAGGAGGGGAATAAGTTTGTCTAATGAATGTTGGCTTTGAGACCATACATTTTTTAAATACCACTGGAATTTTTCTCATGTGCATCCTGACTAATGGGAGCATGGGAATGGCTGCTGCCATGAGACTTGGGACTTGCAGAAATTGTCTTGCAGAGAGATGGGATTTCGTAAGTAGGCCTTGAAAATGGCTGGAGAGAGAGTGCACTTTGTCCAGTGGGATAAAGGATCTCCTCAAGTCTGTTCTTATCCTGCAGCCTATGAAAACTTTGTCCTACTGAGGAAGAAGGGAGGACTTTTGGAGACTGATAGTGAAGTCACATTTACAGTCCCTGGTTTATGGCCCTATGTGTGACGTCCCCCACATGCCTATAGCAGCCAGGCTTAAGCTTTTGTATAGGCGCCAACATCAGATCGCCTGAGGGCTGGAAATCCCACAGTATGAATACTGCAACATAGGAATAGGAGGACATCCCCATTTTCAAAGGATGGATACTGCTGTTGCAAATGTATGCCTTACACCTGGCCAACTTAAAACAATACTGATACACAGAGATACAAGACGCTTTTTCTCTGATATGTATGAGATCAGAATGGCTTTATTCAAGAATCTGATCAACAGACAGAAGAAATGCTGGTATATGAGCATAAGGCAAAAAATCTGCCAAAGGACTGAACAGAACAGTGTAATAAGGCAACTGTTTAGTTTACCTACAGTGAATAAGGGGAGAAAACATCAAGTTTATGTTACTAGTTTTAACCTTCACCAACAGCAAAAATATTATTAGAAAAAATGCTCACTTAAACAAGGATACAATCTGTATATAACATATATATAAAATGGGACAACAGAAATATTCTCTGAGGTACCTAATGTAAACTGCTGCAACACCCTACATTCTTGGTGTACCTGCACTCTATACATATACCTTCTGCATGCAAAGTTCTTCACTTGTAATACTTCTGGCTAGTGGATCAGACATATCCAAACAATCACAGCCAGAAAGGGGAATGTCCTGCAGTAAAAATGAAAGTTGCATTTCAGCCTGTGCAATGCTGTGTAGGTGACCACAGCAGCCAACAACTAAAACCTGACTAGCAGAAAAGGAAAGTAATGATACCTGGTATTTACATTACCAATGTACGCAATATAGGGCTGCCACCCCTCCTTTTTTTCCGGACTATCCGGAAATCAAACTGATTCTCCGGTAGTCCGGAAAACAGTGTACAAACTCCGGTATTCTGTTTCAAAAAGGAAACAGACTATCGGAGTTTGTAAATCGGCTGATTTACTATGCTTTTTTACATAAAAGCATAGTAAATCAGCCGAAAGCAGGTAGGAGGAATGGAAAAAGAGGGCATTCTGCGTCAGGTGATGTCATCATGATGTCACAAAATGGGCGGAATGTGGGCGGGGGAGAGGGTGGGACAGGCAGGGTTACTGGTGACGCGGGGTGTGTGGCTTTACTCTGGTTTTAGCCATGGCAAAACGTGGCAACCCCAACGCAATATGATGATAATGTGAAGTTGTCATTTTCACTGGCTGATCTGCTGAAACTTATCTTCTTCTTTCGGCTGCTCCCGTTAGGGGTCACCACAGCGGATCAGCTGTTTCCATTTCTTCCTGACACTTATCTGCTGACACTTACACAAGTGCAATAAAGAAACTCTCCAAGCTGGCCGCACCCACTATTTTGCTGCAGTGTTCTGCATGCTACCATATTTTCCTAATGAGCAACCGCTTCATTCAGATAAGTGCAGTGTACGTTTTTTGAAAGAGAACGCATTTGGAACGAAGGATAAAGCAGTCTATCTCTACTGCAGAAAGTGCTTCAAACCTCATAATAAAAATGAAACTTGTGGAGCTACAGTTTACAAGTTCTTAACAAAATGATGGAAGACGACTAGGGGAAAAGCTGTCCTTCAGGAAACTGTCTCACATAGAGACAGCAGATCATGCAAAAAAAACTGGCAAAATGTAACAGCCCCAGTCCATCAGCTTACAATGACTCAGTTAATGGGGGGGGGGCAACCTCAACGACTCTACATTTCACAGCTTAAGACAGAAATGCATGCTTGTCTACATTGTTGACACAGAAGCTGTATTGAAACCATGCACACCCACGTCCTTACTGCAAATGTCATATTTAAACATGACATTTACATAAATTACACAAAATTAGAAAGGTTATGGACGAATAGCAAATAATAAAAGGTTTCACTAAGCTAAAAATATCAGTGGATGCTTTCTCTTCCAGTGCATCCAGTGTGTTTTTTTTGTTTATTTCAGTTTTCTGGGATTCCCTCTGTGTTTTCTGTTTGGTTTCAACTACATGGTTTCTGAATGCCCATGACTTTTTATTTTAATTCTTTATGGGAACATTCAGGCCAACAAAGCCAAACTCCACTAGCTGTGTGTGTGTGTGTGTGTGTGTGTGTGTGTGTGTGCGCGCGCGCATGTGTGTATATATACATATATATATATATATATATCTATATATATATATTTTTATATATATATATATATATATATATATATATATATATATATATATATCTATATATATATATTATATATATATTTGTGTGTGTACACGTGTGTATATATAGATAGAGTTTATATATATAAATCACCAGTTTATAGATAGGATCATAAGTGTGTACTAGACTAATGGCCCAGGAGCCTTTACAAGTCTAGCCCATAGGATTACCCTGGCATCATGCCACCCGACCTTAGTTCCCAGTGCCTCTGTCGAGTAGAGCCACTGGAGTGATGTATATATATATCACCAGTTCATCTGGTTGCTGCACATATTTGTGTATCACAATTTGTAGTAAATTTCATTGGTGAATTATACTCTCTCAGTGGCTGTGCAACTGCAGTGTTAGTATATTTAATTTCCAGGGGTGTGGGAGCAAAGTTTCTAGTTCTTTTAAGTGACTTCTGCAAATGAAACGTATTTGTTTCATTTATGATCACCTTATTTCATTGTGTTTTTGAGTTGAAAGAGATTGCAGTTGAAATTTCACAATGCATTTGATGTCTAAGAAAGTTTATTGTCGATGTGAAGTAATATAATCATACATATGGGTCTACTTTAGATCAATGAAGTTTCAAAACTTTGAACATTATACGGCAGTGGACCAGATGATCGAAATTTTGAAACTTCAAACATATTAAAAAAAAAAAAAAACGAAAAAAAAAAGTTTCTGTTACATTTTCTGCAGGAGGGTAAGCCCCCATACCCCACACCCCCTCCTAATTAAATATACCAACTCTGAGATCGCACTACAGCATGAAAAACTGTTTGACAGTGCTCTGGCATGTCCTTCCTTGAGGGCCTCCCAAGAGTTACAGAGCTGGGAATTCTGACCCATTCAGAGGAAGAATGAAAAGGACAACATCACATTTAGAAGTCATGTACTTACTATAACTTGGCATCTGTGTTCTCCATTTTCATTCTGCCTCACCTTCCCTTCCAGCCATCCCCCGGCCCTGTCCCTCCCAGAAAGATCTTTGGACGATACAGGAACCTTCATGTTCCTGGTTTGAGCCTCACTCTTTCCTTTTGTCTGTTCTATCTCTGTAACACAGTAGGGATAAGGCAGCAAACTTGATCTGAAGAGGTGGGGATAGAATGGAGCATTATGGGCAGAGCAAGAAGCTCAAGTTTCACATCCAAAATCTGGTACATGCGGCTGAGTTAGACTCATTCTTGAGGAAGAATGATAAGGCAACATCAGATCATCTTTTATTTAAACTTTTATATCTCCTTTACAAGTTAGTGCAGAGGATTAAGGCTTTGAGCTGCTAATGAGCTGCTTCCTGTAGTTCAGGTTTTGATTCCTTCAGCCTTCATTCACCTGTTGTGCGACTGAAAAAGTTAACTACGGAGTGCTCCTGGGTCATTCATGCAAAGGGAGACTTGTGCCCTCTTACCCAGTTAAATAAATGCAGTTAAAAAAAGGCATGCCATCTGATGACTATACCTGTCACTGTACATCTAGCTCTAAAACAGAAAAAAAAAAAAAAAAAAAAAAATATATATATATATATATGTGTGTGTGTATATATATATATATACTTTTTTAAACTAACAGATAATACTCTTGACCTTGTAAATCATAACAGGATTTCCAAGAACTGAGATCTATTGTATCCAAACTTTTTGCTCATCAAGACTTTTGCGTCTTTCTCTTGAGCATCTTGAAATCCCCAGAAATGAACCCTGATAACACATTATATGGCCTAAATAACTTGGAACTTTTGATAAATACTATGTACATTTTAGTCAAGGCTATTCAGTAAACTTAACTCCATCTCAATGCCCTGGAGCACAGCAATTGTGTGATACCTTTTATTGGACCAATATAAATTTTACAATACAGCTACTTAACCTATTTGACTAACAGCAGCCCTTCAATAAAAGGTACTACATCACCTATGTTTTAAAGTGTTTTCTGTTAGGACATGTACAGCATTTCTCTCCATCTTTAAGGGTAGTCTGACAATATGTAAAGACGCACTATCTTTGGAAATTGAGGGTAAAACAAAATTAAAAGTGTCATTTTTTTTTTTAATTTAGAAAACAAATCTGACCTTTCTTCTGCACGTTTCTATGGTGAATCTGCAGACCCTATGAGGCTAGGTGAAAACATGTATTTCAATATGCCCTACAAAGTGGTAAACATAGGTGAAACCCTAACCCTAGACAGTTTACACATTTTTTGTAGAAGACAACTCAGCAGGAGACGATTCTCCAGTATTTACTTGTATTTGTTTACCAGGATCACGCTCTAATCTTACTGGAACCATTTTCTGTATCAGCCCAGCTTGCTCAAAGTTTCAGTAAAAGAATATGCTGGGGGTGGAGAAGCACACAAGTAAGATGGACTTTTCTTTTATAGTCAGACCGCATACAATAAAGGGGAGTGCTCCAGTGTTGAATAAAAGGCACACCTTTTCAGAAGACTACAAAGGAGAAGGGTTCTCCTTTCTTTTCCCCTCCATTTCTTAAAACTTGAAATGTACCTCAGCATTGTATATCCACAAACACAAATGTTTGCATTCACAGTTCCTTGTTGCTGCCCTAAGCTGCCAAAAGAATTTCTGCTAACAGACCACAGTCAAACAGTGAGAATTAAATGGTGTTACGTCAGAAGGGTTCTCCGTGGTGGTACACAATAAATCCCCCAGACCTTTCACTTTTAGTATAACACTGACAATGTTGGAAGTAGTGACCAGTGAAGATATATGTTTTATTACACACTTTCATTGTATCAGTAATGACACTGGCACCACTGTTGTTTTTGTGGTTGGTTTAAAGTCCCTGTTATTGGGAGCTGCTTTAGATAACATGCCTTCTTCACTAGAATTTGTACATGCTTGCTGATTACCATAGTCTAAGGACCTAGACATCATCATCTGTGAAGTTTCCAGCATTTTCTCTTATTTTAGTTAGCTCTACTGCTTTGCAGAAAACTTTAATTCATAGGTTCACAAGTAATTACTAGCCATGCAGTCCAGGAGACCACTGAGGAGCCTAACTCAATTTCCCAACTGCCCTAAAGAACTGTCGGGTTATGTGACTTGCTCAGAGTCACAAAGTAGGCAATGAAGGGGGAGTGAATCATATCCTACTCAAATCCTAGACGAAATGAGGCAACACATTAACAGTTTACAGCTTAAACATCTGTGGCAGCTGTCAAACTTATGTTCTTCTTAGTTTTAAGCATTTATTTCAGTTAAATATGAATTTAATGTTTTTTGACAGCTTAACTAAGTACCTTGTTCTGCATAATTATTACAAACTGCATCATGGGGGTGGGAGTGGGGTAAACGGAGTGAGTCAGGGCCCATATGAAACCAAATACTGTGTACTGTTACTTAGCTACTACAAGCATAAGCTTATCTGCCTATCAGTTCTGTGGCTGCATAAAACAACAGAAGAAGGAAATCTCCAAAAACAGGGAATCGCTGTCAGAACTGAAATTTCACTCACTCATTTGCGATGGACAAAATGCAAGCTTGTCTACTTTACACTTCATTTTTTTTTTTTTATCCATTAGTAATAACGATTTGAGAACACTTCGACATGAAGTTACAGTGCCACTATATCTGTTATTTACTAGGTTGTATAAATATGGGGAAATTCTTCATGATTGCAGACATGCACTTGTTAAACCTATCTTTAAAGCAAAGGCAGTAGGTCAAACCCAGAAGTTTACTTTTGTGTTGTGGAAAAATAATGTAGAAGGTTATATTGGATATATTGTTGTCAGAATTGGGAAGGTTGGGACTTGAAACCATATATTTACATGCATATATTGAAAACAGACGTATTACCATCTGTAACAAAATGTTCTATAACAATACAATAACAACTATGAATGAAAATTTGTGCTTTGATTTAATTTATATACATTTAACCAGTATTTGACAGGGTCATACACAAAACACTGATTAATAAATTAGAACAACTAAGTACGGATTTACTCTTGATAAGATGGACAGCTGCATGGCAAGTACATAGAAATTGGACAGGTGAAATTTGAGATTATAGTCAGGGTGGTCCCACAGGGCTCTATCTTAGGCCCAGACTTGATTAGAATGTATCTTTCAGATCTATCTTTTTCATCAAGCCCCCACCCCCCAGCATCTCCCACACCAGCCCAAACTTATATATAACAACTCTTGAGATTGCCACACCTCAGAGAAAAGGGAATATTCCGAGAAATGGCATCTATCCGTTCTTTTGGCCATTCAGTCTCCACATTTCAGGGCTCGCTCTTGCAAGTCCTGACATTTTAAATGGTTACCCAAAAAATCTTCTTAAACAGGAATGACTTGTTTTATTTCCAAACCCAGGTAAGGAAGTGATAATTTCCCAAAAGAAAATTCTGGATTTAAGGTGTCTGTATAAAGTACTGAAATAGTATTACTTTTTTTTGTGACAGTAGCTAAGCAGATAAAATAACAGGCTTCTGAAGAGGTGAAGCTGTTGGATCAGACTTAAGACAACTACTAATGGAAATGCAACACAGGACTGCATCTTGTATAAAGGAAGAGTTTAAAATTCAAAACACTGAGTAATTACAATATTCAGACATCTCAGACAGTGGAGGTTTGGTTGCAGAAAATCAACAAAAGGGTAAGATGCGTGAAGACACAGAAAAAAAAAAAAGAGGACCATCGGGCAAGCCACAGGGAAAAGAGTAACGAAAAGTATTGCAGAAAGAGGAAACTAATTTCTTTGCTGAAAACACGAAGAGAGAGACAGTTTGCAGAAAGGTGAAGTACTGAGACTGAAGACTGAAACAAGCAGACAGGTGAATAGAAAACAGGGAAAAGGCAGAATGACTGCTTTTGCTGACTTCATCAAGCAAAGGCAAGGTTGTGGGGGGCACAGAAATACCTGATAGATGAACATGTAAGAATCAAATAGTGCGACTGCTTAACGTGGTAAATCATCAGGCCTTTGACATACTCATGATTAGAGAGGAAGTGAAGAAATAAGATGTTGAGGCTCCTGATCAGCTGTTCAGTGGAACACAGTTTGGATCAGTGGGACACGTGGAGCCTCTCTCCAGTGCTTGTCTCACTGATGACTCAGCAAGTTCTGTGACAACTTTTCAAGCTTGTGAACTGATAACACAATGAAGAAACAATCCTGAAGTAAAGAAAAATAGTAATCAGGATGTAGGTCAGTGTAGGGTTCAGAGATGTTAAGAAAATGCCATATGTGACTAACCTGCACATAAAGACAAAATAATACAACAGGGTCATAGCAATAGACAAACTCCATGTGAAATTTCATCACAAACATTCTATACTTTAAAAATAAACAAGACGCTGTTAGACCTCACATCTGAATGGAAGTCAGCTGGACGTGTGGAAAGCAGACTAGGACATGGAACTCAAATACTCAGGTTAAAATGACCTAGCAACTTGAGTGGTCAGAAATGGCATTCCTTTATAACCACCTACAGGACATTATAAAGGGTGCAATGTTATCAGCGCACTGTAGCAGGATTTCAGAAAACTGAACTCAGACAAGGGCCTGCAGGCTTGTAAGAAAAAATGCATTACTCAGCTCTACCCGAGTTCCCAAAAACTGAATGTTAGTCTGAAAACATGCAAAGCAATGTAGACTAGAGCTAAGAACATCTCTATCAAAAGTTATGGAGGTGGGAGAGTTTTACAATAAATAAAAAAAAAAAACAACTATAATCTGAACATTTACATAACCTGAAGCAATACAATGAAATGAAAAATGCAAAAGCAAGGGTAAACAGGATTACAATGTGTAATGCTGTGTAGAGTAGGAAAGGCTTGTAGTAGGTGTCTGAAGTTGTATTATTTTTATTCAGGTCACTGATGTTTCATATGTGGCACAGACAGTGTAGTTATAAATTGCTGACTTAAACCTTAGTTATACAAAAACAGCCCATATGAGAGTTAAAACATTACTGTAACTCAGCAAAATAAACTGAAAAGGCCTAAGAACCCTGAAAACGGTACTTCTCAGGGCTGGAGGCAGAGAAGATTAACTGACAGAAAACTGCCTAGATGACCTGCAGGTTTTGGATGACATGTTCAAATAAAACTTTCATCTGAAGAGTCACTGTAAGGAGGGATTTGCCACTAACCCGTAGCTGCAGTGAGGCCAAAGCTCCTTATATTAACAGCAAGGGTACTGGGAACACAGGCTCATACAGTGGAAGGGGGAGTGTCTCCCCAGTGAAGATAATGCCTGTGAAATTTTTGGCCAATGCAGTTTTGTTCGACAGAAACTGCATTCACATTCTAGTTTGTCAGTGACTCACCATAGATCAAGAGGGACCTGAAAAGTGCACTGGGAACTCTGAATTACCTCAGAGATTAATGTGGTAAACAAAAAGGTGCATTAAGACCAAACAACAGCAAAAACAAGAAAATATAAAATCTTAGATCATGTTGGGGAGTATTCATGATGGAGACAGGAGAAACTTCTTTAAAGAACTAACAAAAAATAAATGGAATATACAGCCAAAGTACATTCATACAGCTGTTGAATAAAAGGCTGTGGGAAAGAAACAGAAACATTTAGGGAACGATAAAGTAGGGAAAGCATTTTGTATTCAAGGAGATCGACACTGATACAACAAGCACACAAGATGAACCAAAAAGTCTATTCCAGCTGTGTGAATCTGAATTCCTGCTGTGTGCATCTGAATTCCTGCTGTGTGCATCTGAATTCCAGCTTTGCTTTATGTATCACAGTCAGTCTGCAAAAACAATCATGAACACAAAACCAGCATCATGTGGGCATCTGCACCCAGATGCAACATATACATATGGCTTATTAGGTTCATATATTAAAAAAAAAAAAAAAAAAAAAACTTTCAGTGCCATAAGGTGTGAAGCCATTTCTAGCCACAAGTGCTAAATATTCAGTAAAATTTATATTTTAAAGCTCAAAATGTTGTACCAGGATGCCTCTGACCTGGCACCAACAATGCATTAGACGAAGACAAGATTCACTAGACATTAAATGGTTAAAAATAATGACATTATTGGGGAAATACTTGTTACCCATATTACAGAAAAGCTCAAAGTGTTGAATACTGAATTTGTGTTTCCTGGGTTTCAAAAACAAACAGCAACTCCAGGGTGTGTAGTTATTTCAGGATAACTCTACAACAAACTAATTGTGCTTTTGTATTTTACATTAAAATCTTAGAATCTAGACCACCAATACCCTAGCACATTAAATCTAATTTCTAGTATCTTCAATGAAATGCCCTACTAAATTAGAAAAATATCAGGGTGCACAACTAAACTGATTTGATTCATTTTATGGGGAAACTGAGCATGCAGCAAACCTTTCAAGAATGCCATCAATTCAGAGCAAATGTTTCTGTGAAGGCAGGCACTTCTATTAGGTCAAATGCAAGATGGTTGTATTAGATACAGTGTTTTACACAGGTACGATGACACTTAAAAACATTAACCCAACATTTCAACTGCAGGATGGTCCTTGCTTTCAAGCCATTCAAAAGCTGAAGAGGACATTGTGTTCATAGAGTCACTGCAGATTTGCTGGAACAGCGGATCAATCTTTAGATCATCCAGTGTTGCATCATCATCTTGTCCGTGCTGTCGACTTGGATCAAACAGCAGATTTGTATCCAATGTATTTAAATCATTAATGCTGCCTGAGAGCTCAGAAGACAGCCTTATTTCACTAGAGAAATCAGATGCAGCATTACTCAGCTCTGATGCAACCTGATTCACTAATTGCTGGCTCGATTCAAGGCCATCTTTGACCAATAAGTCTTTTACAGTGTTGCTGAAATCCAACTGCTGCTCTCCAGTTTCTAGTTGTGCTTGGTTATCTCCGGAAGGGAAACCCATCTGATCACTGCTGTTTTTCATGAGGTAGCTTCCCTTCTGGAATTCAAAAACTGCAGCACCAGGATTGAGCACCGTTTGTTGACTGGCACTAGAAAAGGACGGGGATGCTTCCAGTATCTGTGTGAGATTCATCCTAGCTGTGTAATTGGACGGCATGTTATTTATCCCCAAACCTCTTACTGTATCATCATTATCAGGATCAAGTTTGTTTAACAATACATTTGTGATCTTCTTAGTGTTTGTCTGTTTCTGAATGGGAGGTAAAACTGTCTGCATCATAACAGTCAAAGGAACTGACTGGCTTCTCTGAGCCAAATTGCTGGCATTGCTACCTGAATGGACTGTGGGAAATACAGTAAGATGTTCAGGTGTCACTTGTGATACAACAGGTGTTACGTTTGCCCTTGGTATGATGGAAACAGGATACGCAGTATTTCCGCTGAGGTTACGTTGACGGACAGCAGGGCTCACACTTCGGCATCTGAAACTACTGTTCACTGATGAACTTGCCCCTTTGTTATCAAGAGGTGCAGGGACAGCAAAACCTTCTTGTTTATTAGTGTTAGCCACAGTGGATACCTGGTGTTGCACAGGTGAAGCAGGAGTCGAACGGCCAAAATGGGTATCATGATGCCTTGACTGCGACTGGTAAGACTGACCTGGCACAATAAAAGCATGCGGTTTTCTAAAATGATCCTCAACCAACTCCTGATAGCTTGGAAGAATGCCAACACTATGATTTGCAGATGAAGAACCAGCTACACTAGTATACCCACTGTTCATCCATTCTAATTTGGTTTTATCTGGGTGAGTAGCCATAGGCCTCTGCATTGGTTTGACAGGGCTACTGGAGACTATGCTAGCATCATGGTAGGCTATACTGGAACTTATAGGGGTAAAGGCAAAAGGGTTTCGGCATTCAACAGGACTTGGGGGTACACTGCTGCTGCAGTTAGAATGAGGAGTGCCGACTGGTGTGTGTCTGCTGCTGCCTAAAGCACTATCGATTGGTGTGGTTTGAGCCATTCTTGAACAAGGACTTTCTCTAGACAAACTCTGAGAGCCAGACATCATCTCTGATGTGGGGGTCGGTGTGGGCGTTGGAGTTGAAGTGGGGGTTGGAGTAGGAGTATGAACTGGAGTGCCACTGCTCTGCACAGAGTGGAAAAACTGCCCACTGATCTGCTGAGACACTATAGTGCCTACTGCTGACGGATTTGGAAGTGACAGTCCAGAACAGCTTCCACGTGACTGGGAATTGTTCATGGACATTTGCTCCTCCATCAACACTAGTTCCTCGACAATACTATCCTGTGTGAGATCATCATCAAATATCAGGTAGTTCTCACTAGGCTGTGGGTCAGTATGATCATACTTTGTCAGGTCAGGCTGCAGAGATATTTGATCTGGTGTCTGTACATGATTTAAGACCTGTAACTGATCTAAGTTAACCAACTGAAGTTGTTTTTGGACATGTGATTGCGAGCTATAATCTTGCTGTTGCATGTCTTCAAATGCTACTGAGTCCCACAAAGATTTCTGCAACTCGGCATCAGACATCCCTCCAGCATTGCTGATATCAAAATCCTGTGCATGATCGTTGTCAGCAGTGGGTGGTTGTGAGATTGATGGAACAAGATGAAACTGATTTTCGCTAGATGTGGTACCTGAGCTCAGCTGCACTTGCATACCAAAGGCACCGCCTTCTTGTTTGACATTTGTTTCTGGAGTGGAAGCAGGCATCATCTTTGCAATGGACTGAATACTATCGGACACAATCAGGTGAATGTCTGAAGGAGAGTTCGATATGATGCAAGTGGCAACAGCTGAATTATGCCGGCCAGTCACCCGATTAGAAATGGATGTAGACACACCATCAATTTTTGTAGCAACCAATCCCTGCTGAGTTTTCTTAACAGTACTGCTGGCAACCTTTTGGGTTTCTGCACTGCTAGTTGACAAGAATGTCTTTTTTGCAGCTGGCACCTGGGACTCCCGAAATGAAGTTGTTGAACGCTTTCGTGGACTTCTTGAACTTGATCTGTTGTCCGTGATAGCAGTATCACCATGAGATGCAGAACTGATGCTATAAAAACTTTGATTAGAGAGGGAAAGGGAAGCAGTTCCTTGGTAAGTGCCCACAACAGAAAGAGATACATTTTCTGGACCTACTGCATTATCATTAGACTTGGATGTGCAACTTGTTTTTCCTTCAGACCTTTGATCACTGTAGCTCGCTGTTCCATTTACATTCATAATGCCTTCACTTACTGCCTTGAGGTCTGCAACACTTTCATCTGCACATTTATGACCAGAGGACAACTCATTGCTACCCTCTGCAACTTTAGCAAAGCCTGGACTATCCTGACATGGTCTGGTATTTTCTTGTGATGCACCTTCGGGGTCTGCTTTGATCTCAATGGAAGGTCTGGTTACAACACTATCTATTTTTAATGGTGGAGACTGTAATGAGATAACAGATCCATTTTTAATTTGAGGTCCAGTTCTTGGCTCTTCTGTTGGTCCTGAGCTGTTATTTGCTGTTGATGCAGGCTTCAAAGTTCCACCATTGTTGCTAGGTGCAAGAGCAATTTTGACCATGTTTAAGGAGTTAACATGTTGTGGTGGTACAACAGTTTTAATCGGACTACTGGTAAACAGAACAGTAGTAGGTGACCGAATGGTAAGAGTACTGCTAGTAGCTGGTTTAGGCAGAATCTGAGGATACCGAGGCCTAGCTGATCGATCTCCCACTGGGCTGGCTGGGACATTCTGGGGAGTCTTTGGTGATTGCTTCACAGACTGCATGTGCTGTGTGACAACTTGTACGTTAAGAGGAAGAACCTTGCCATCTGTTGGGCCAATAGGACTGGGAGACTTTGTCATCGGTCTGGTCCTTGATACCTTAAAAAAAAGAAAAAAAGTAACATTACCAAAAAGGGACTCAAACCTCACCACAGTCTGCAACACAAACCAGTCATAAAGCAGGAACATAATTATTATGACTTGTACATACAAGAACAACTAATTTCACAGCCACATAAAAGTAATCACTATGTTGTCAGTTTAAAGCAATTTAATGAACAGCAGCACATCAGTGTGGTTAGTTTTTGTGCTTCATACACCAAATGACCATATTGCATTTTTTTTTAATTCCTTATTCATTGATGGTGGTACAGTGCTGCTGCAGTTAGAATGAGGAGTGCAGACTGGCGACTAGTAGCTACTTCTTTTGGAAACCTTTCGAAAATATGGTTATAAGCTCAACTACACACCATGGTGGTGAAACAAACTGTAGCTGTCCTAACGCTACATACTGTATTACTACTTAATAGCAGGATTTAAATATTCATCAAAACAGCCTGAAGCATACATCGCCCTGCAGAAAACAATGCTAAACTTCCAAACGGGGGGGGGGGGGGCTGTCATTTTTTCAACTGCCAATGTACCCATGTTGACTTGAGAAAGAAACAACTTACTACAAAAATGACACAGTTAATACTGGTGGACTTTGGTGCTGGTGAATATAAAATCTACTGACAAGTAAGGATATTTTGTCCATTTTCATTACCAAGTAAAATACTAGGGATTCTAACTGGTCTTTTATGTTACATTTGTATGTCAGCTACTCATGGAACACTACACATGGCTGATGTTTTTTTACATTCCAAATTAATAAACTTTCCTAGGAACCTGTAATCCCTTCCCCACAAAGCTGAGTGTATTAAGACCATGTAAGCCTGTCTCCATAAAAGTTCATTTAATTACGCAGCCCATGAAGGATATGAGGGATATTCCCTTGAGTGGTATTTTACCATCACCTACAATGATGCGGACATTCACAGACAAGACAACTGGTCTTAATAACTGGCTATAAACCTTCTGTCTTTCTAAGGTTGACCTAGTATATCAGCTTGAGATAAGATGGCTGACAAGCCTTCCTGATTTTCCAGGGATGGTGTGTACTCTCTCCTGCCATACCTTTAACATTCTGGTTAAAGCCTTTGCTGCCCTCATATGTTGCTCTGCTTAATATTGGGAGTCTTAAAACAAAAATGCCTGAACTTGAGGCCCTCCTGCACCTTGAACAAGGTCACAGACATGTAGTTAGAGAACGTTTCAAAGCACTGAAAACACTCCCTCTGCTCCTGGGTTTAATATACATGCCTTGAGACCAACTGCCAATTTTAGGATAGTATAAGTGTTGTTAAGGATATCATCACTTCACAACTGATTTCACGGCCCCACTCCCCCATGTTTGAAGTCTTAGATATCCAAACCACCCTAAAAAGATTAAAGCTTCATAGCTTGCTATACAACACATTCTATGTCATTAATACCAGCGTCTTTACATTGGGAGATTAATCTGTCAAAAAACTTTCTGATCAATACCACCAAAGGCAGGCATGTTCATTGCATCTTTGGCATTTTAAATGCTAACTCCCTTGTACAAACAGTTCCTGTCCTCACAGATATGCCCTTTTCTTGAACCTCCATGTGTTTCATCTTCCTTCATTAAATCAGATCATAAATCAGTGACCTTTTCATTAAAACTGGTGATATTTCCTCTGTAAATACATCAGTGTTACAGACTTCTCAAAAGCTAACCTTCTTCAATTACTTGATGATTTAAATAAATTCTGTTGTAATCCTCCTCCGTTGGACCTCATCACTAAAGTCACCACCTACGCCTCTGACTTTTACTCCTATTTAAATAACTGTACTGATAAGGCATTCACGGTCTGCACCAAATAGAAGATATTTAAAAACAAGCCCCTATGATGGAATACTGGTATAAATAAATTATTTAACAAGGGAAAGAAATAACTTAATTCTTATAAGAAGTTTCATTTTACCCACCTTAGCAACACACTTAAGCAAATTAGCAAACAGTGTAAGGGTGCCATCAGGAAGCTAGATGCTGAATATGAGCACAAAATAATGACTGAAACCTGACATACCGCATGTGCTGTTGCTGAAGACCAGGACGGGATAAAGGTCACCCATCCCCTTTGGAACCAGAATAAGGTGGGAGTGGAACCCCTGGCCTAGTTCAAATGGTGAAATAGCCTCTATAGCTTTGTAAGTAGAAGAGTCTGTTCCAATCCCAAAACCTATGGGGAAAGCAGCTTGGTATCTTGGTACTGCTCTTTTTGGGGTAGCCTAACATTTATTTATTTTAATTTACATTTGTTGACCGGGATAGTCCGACTGGATACATGTCCATTTTCAGCGGAGGCCCGGGGAGAAAAGCTCAAAATAATAGTGCAATAATATTCAAAGGGAGCAAAGGATTTAGATACATCATTTCAGAAGGTCTAACACAGTAGGAATACACTGGCACATGCTAAAGGTTAACAGAGCGAAAAACAAATATGAAATAGATCATTTCACAAATGTAAAGCACAATAGGAAAATGCTACAGTCTACAGAAAGGATAAACTCAGCAGGCATAACTGTAAATTATAACATGACACAACAGATGAATGGAATACCTGGCATGCTAATAGCCTGATAAGTAGAGAAAGACCAAGTTGTTGGATTGGGTCAGCTCTAATATATGGCCAATTCTGACCACGTTCAGTGCACACCTGTCATCTATGATGTCTCGGTACTCCAAAGCAAACTTAAGCACACATCCAGCCTGGGGATCCCCGGAATATATATAGTCCGGACCACAACTGCTAGGAAAGTGGGGTCATCATCTTGATATTCTTAAGTGACTTTTCCAACACCTGACCATCTGAAATGTGTGATGGGTCAGTGTCTTTCTTAGTCTGTGGGGGCGGGGGGGTGGGGCTTTCCTTCCTCTTTTAGAGCTGGCCAAATCTGCAAGAGGTGCAGGAGGGATGATGGAAAGGGGCAGTTTTATCTTCAGAAGATTATCCATTGGGTAATGACAGACTCCCCTTGTACAGGACATAGAGAATGTAATTTCTTAACTCCTCCATTTGGTAGGAAAGTCTTGGCTATGTCCTCCTGCAGATGCATATATACCCAAGTTAAAGTATTAGCTCAATCAAAGTCACAGTGGAGAAACGCAGCACCTCACCTTGAAAACCTAAATAGTTCTTAACTGCTTCCTCCTTGCACCATGACTTGGGGACAGAGAAAGCTTCTTCAGTGCTTGCTCCACTAAGGAGAATTGGAATTTGGGCAAATGGGGAGATCAGCTGAAGGTTCTAAGTTCCAATGTGGCAGAGGAATACTCTCTCTCTCTCTTACCAACCACACCCAAGGCTTTAGTCTGCTTATCTGGCAATAAAGGTAGAAAAGTAGTGTTGTTAGCTCAATGATAACTGATCTAGGGAGGGTTTACTCCACTCATCTGGATGCAAAGAGCACCTGTGGAGACCAGAGCAACAAAGTTTGAGTGATTCCAGTATGGTATCTTTGATGATCAGCTCCACAGGAAACGTGACGTAAAGTTGCTTCTCCTTATTCCCCATACACTTAAGCAACTGTTTCCCAACAGGACAGAGGCCATAGACCAGTTTGTGCAGGACTTCATAAGCCTCAATGTTCATCACGTACAATGACACTACTGCAGTGCAAGCACTGTCCATACTAATCTTGGAAATAATGGCCTACGTGCTCTCAGACTCTTCACACAATACTCAGTAAGCAGGACTTGGGGTTGGCATAATTGTTAAGGTGTTTACCTCACAGACACAAGGGACAGGATTTGATTCTCACCTTTGAAGGGAAATTGTCCAGGCTTAAAATGTCATGCAAAGGCAGCTAGCCTAATGCTTATGTATGAACCTATGAGTGAAATGACAAGCCTATGCATGGACACAAGCATGTAGTAATACCCAGTTAACTATGTAAGCCCAATGGACCACAGTGCCTTTTCAAAGGTGACTCAGGAGCTATATCTGGTTAAGTGACTTGCTCAAGGTCACAGAGAAGGCAAATGAAAGCTGAGGGACTCAAATCCTGTACCACAGCCATGTAAAAGACACACACACACGTGCGCGTACTTGCACGCACACTGGAAACCAGGAGACAGGCAAATTACAATTGTGTACACTTACCATAAATGTAGATGTTCGAGTGTATTCACTGTTGCAGTCATCACACTTGGGTTATCTTGCCAGGGGTAGCCCTCAGTCAGCCCAAAATATCACAGGCTTAGTATTTCTGCGTCGGTTGCTGTCGCTCCAGGACTGACATCAGGTTGTCAGTGGTATAAAATCAGGCAGCCAACGCCATTACATCAGTTTTTCTTGCCCCAAATGTCTGAAGCCCCCAAACAGGGAGCTAGGTTATGGTGGAAGACCACCACCAGTAGAAAGTAAATGCCAAAAAATTCCTGTAAGGAGTGAGGAAGAGAGAGAGAGACAAAGGGGATGGAGGGTGGGAAACCAGGACTGCAACAGTGAATACACTCGAACATCTACATTTATGGTAAGTGTACACAACTTTACTAAGTTCTTCGTGTTTCACTGTTGCAGTCATCACACTTGGGTTGATTCCCAATGCTGAAGAAAAGGGTGGAGGCAGTCAAGAAGACTGGGGGCTGGCTAGGATGCCTTGCAAGACTGCAGTTGCAAAGCGTGCCCTGGATCTGGAGAAGATAGGCAGGTGGTAATGCTTGGTGAAGGTATGAACAGAAGTCCATGTTGCAGCCTCCAGGATGTCCCTGGTAGGGATCCCTCTGATAAAAGCTGCAGAGGTGGAGGTTGCCCTGGTGGAATGCATCCTGACCCCCTTAGGGGGAGGTTTTCTGTGTTGTTTGTAGCAGAAATGGATGTAGTGTGCTATCCATTTAGAGACTGTTTGTTTGGATATGGCCTTGCCCTCTGCCCCTGCTGCAAAGCTGACTAGCAATTGGTTAGCTTTTCTAAAAGATTTAGTCCTATCCAGGTAGAATTTAAGCTGTCTGTGCACATCTACAGAATGCAGAATCCTTTCCCCCTTGTTTTATGGGTTAGGGAAAAAGAATTGATTGGTTGAGAGCCACACTGGACACCACTTTAGGCATGAAAGTTGGGTTAGTCCTGAGGGAGACCCTGTCAGCATGGAAAATGATGAAGGGCTCTACAGCCATTAGTGCTTGTAGCTCTGAAACTCTTCTAGCTGAAGTGATGGCCAGAAGCAAGGCTGCTTTCCAAGAGAGGCATTTCAACTCTGCTGAAGCTACAGGCTCAAAGGGGAGTAGTGTGAGCTTTTCCAACACAAAGTTAAGGTCCCAAGCTGGGGTAGGAGCTCTTCTGGGTGGCCTTAAATTATTAGCCCTTCTTAGGAACTATTTGATGAGAGGGTGAGAAAAAAGAGGTGGCTTTGTGCTGTAATGAGCAGAGATGGCAGACGCATGAATTTAATAGAAGAGAAGGATAGGCCCCTGTGTAGCAGATCTGCTAGGTAATCCAGGTTGAGAGGTAGGGAGGGCTGTGCTGTTTCAGCTCCTTTAGCCTGGATCCAGGTGCATACCTTTTCCACTTGTCAGCATAGGATTTTCTAGTGCTGGGGCGTCTGGCCTCACGTATAACATCCAGGACTTGTTTGCTTAGGCTGGCAACTGGAGGAGAGGTCAGAGAATAAGCCATGCTACCAGGTTCAGGGTCTGTAGTAGTGAATGCATGAATTCTCCATTCTTCTGAGTCAGGAGAGTTGGTATCTGGGGTAGGTGCCATGGTGGCAAGGGTGACAGGCTGCGCAGCAGTGGGTACCAGTGCTGCCACAGCCAGTCTGGGGCAATCAAGATTGCCCTTGATTTTTCCTTCCTTATTTTGAGCAGTACCCCTGAAATTAGTGGTAGAGGTGGAAATGCATAGATCGAGAGGTTGACCCATTGGAAGGTTAGAACATCCACTTTCCAGGCGTTGCTGTGAGGTTCCCTGGTACAGAATTTGTTGAGCTAGTGATTGTTTTGGGAGGCAAAGAGGTCCAGCTTCGGGGTGCCCCATTTCTGGGTTACAAGGTTGAAGGTGCTGTGGTCTAGCTGCCATTCGTGTGGGTCTAGGAGATTTCTGCTTAAGTTGTCTGCCAGAGAGTTTTGGGAACCAGGCAGTAATTGTGCTAGCAAGTGAATTTGCATGGCTGAAGCTGTGCGCCAAAGGTTCATGGCTAGCCTGCAGAGAGGATAAGAGTAAGTTCCTCCCTGCTTGTTGATATACCGCATCACTGTGGTGTTGTCTGTTTTGATCAGTAGAGGCCCCAGGATGAGTAGGGGTCTGAAAGCTGTCAGAGCATGCTGAACAGCTAGCATCTCTTTTTGACTGATATGCAGATGTATTTGACTTGGGCTCCAATGGCCCTGAATGTACCTGCCGTCCAGGGGTGCACCCCAGGCATAATCTGATGTGTCTGTGGTTAGGGTCTGGGCGGCATGGGGTTGTGAGAATAGAAAACCCTTGTTGTGGTTGCATGCTGTTGCACACCAAGAAAAATATTTCCTTAGACAGGGTATCAAAGGTATGATAGTTTCCAGGTCCAGTGAGTGTTGACACCAAAGGCTTTTTATGTACCATTGTAGTTTCCTCATATGGAATGAGTAGAATGCAGGATGCCCTAGAGCTTGCAGGATTTTCCTTGAGAATAACTGGGTTCTGGTGGCTTGAGAGAAGTAGCCTGTCAGGTAGGCTTGTTTTTCTGGAGTAAGGAATGCCATCTGGGATGCTGTATCCAGGCTTGCTCCCAGGAATACAATTTTTTGAGTTGGGACTAGTTTGGATTTCTTTTCATTTATAGTACACCCCAGGAAGGTCAGTAGGTCCTTTACAAAGGTCAGGTGCTGTAACAGCTTTTCTTGACTGTCTGCCTGAATCAGGCAGTCGGTCCAAGTAGGGGTAAATTTGGATATTCCTTTGTCTGCAAAAAGCAATGGCTGGAGCCAGGCATTTTGTGAAAACTCTGGGAGCAGTGGATAAGCCAAAGGGAAGTGCAGAGAACTGAAAGTGCATAGATCCTGCCCTGAAACGTAGATATTTCCTGCAAGAATCCCCGATTGGGATGTGTAGATAAGCCTCTTTTAGATCTAGGGTGGCTAACCAAGCATCCTTGGAAAGCATACGGAGAAGCTGCTGGAAGGTAAGCATTTCAAATTTTGGTATCACCAGGAAGGTGTTTAGAATTGATAGATCGAGGAAAGGGCACCAGGTGCCCTCTTTTCTGGGTACCAGGAAAAGCCTGGAATAGAAACCATGGCCTATCTGGTCTGCAGGAACAGGCTGTATTGACCTCATGGAGAGCAGGGACTGTACTTGTTGTTTGGCCTCTGCCCACTGGTTTGGAGGAAGATCTGGGAACCCTTTTGGGGTTGGCAGAGTGTGGAAATAAAATTTGTATCCCTGGGACACTATGTTGAGGACCCATCAGTCGTTGGTAACAGAGGCCCAGTTTTTTACATGGGAGGAGAGTTTTCCTCCTAGGGGCACAAGCAGGTGGGCAGAGGTAAGTAGCTGAGGTGTAAAGTCATTGTGAGTTCTTTCCATAAGGAGGTGGCTTAGCATTCCCTATTTTTGAAGTGGAGGAACTCCATTGCTTAGCTCTCTACATTCTCTGCGACTGCTGTCTGGGGAGTCTGCTTCCCCTAAGTCTTGTCAGAGCTCGCCTAGAGGGGGCCGGAAAGGACCAGTGCTTGGAGGGGCAATGCCTACTGAACCTCGGAGGCTGGACCTGCAAGAAGTCTTTAACTGTCTGCATAGATTTTGCTTTTTCTTCCATCTTTTTTAAGACCTCTTCCGCCTTGGTGCCTAACAAATTGTCTTTGTGCAATGGTGCGTCCAATAGTTTTGATTTGACATGGTCTGGCAAGGTCTGTTCCTTAAGTCAAGCATGCCTTCTAAGTACAGAACCTGCGACTGCTGCCCTGCAAGATGCTTCTAGGGCATCAAAGCCACATTGCAAGGTGTGTTTAGTGATTTGGTTTGCAAAATGCATAAGCTCCTGTAATTCTTTATTTTCTGAACAAGCAGGAAAGGTAGATATGTTTTGTTTGAGGAGTTCCATGGTATGTTGCTGGTATTTCAGCATGTGGAACTGACAATTTAGTGCTCTAATGGCAAGAGTTGCAGAGGTGTATACTTTTTTACCCCATCTGTCTAAAGCATGGGAATCCCTGTCTGAGGGGGTGAGATTTTTAGCTTTGGTTGCTTTTATTCCTTTAGGTCCTTGGGAGATGACCTCTGGGTCAGCAGTAGCATTTCTGAACAGAAATTTGTGAGTCAGGGACTCAGTAACACCTGTCAGGTTTCCTAGGAGGAAGGGTGTCAGGAGTTAAACTGGATTCCATAAAGACATCATCCACAACATCCAAGACGAGGAATGGCTAAAGGAATGGCAAATCTAAGAATTCCCTGAGTCTCTTTTTGGACTGAGGGTAGTCCTGACATTCCCACTGGAAATGTTCCCTTAAAGTATGTAGGGTTTCACCAAATGAAAATTCGTCTGGAGGAGAGGCAGAAGGAATGGATTCCTCTGCATCTGAATCCTCATAAGCAAATAAGGGTTGCATATCTTCATATTCAGAAACCTCAGAGTCATCGGACTCCTGGTCAGATAAAACTGCTGGGGACAAGTCTTTTTCTTCTTTTGGAAGGAGTAGGCTGACTTCCACTAATAAGCATGATAAGGTCTTCCCTCATTTTAAGCATTTGAGATTGAGGCATGGAAGCAGGTGCCTGAGCTTGGGTCATTGGTTTTTTAGGCGTAGTTCATACCCTGGGCCTTAGAAACTCGGTAGTTTTAGAAAGAACTGAAGACGCGAGAGAAGTAGTTGGCCTGTGTCGAGTATCGGTAGTGATGAAGAACTTCCTCGGAAGCCGGTGCCTGCTCAGCGGCTCTGGACCCATCCAAGGTAGAGACATTCACAGGATCCTTAGTCAAAGAAGAGTCTCGCGGCATTCCGGACTCCGAACGGGTCTTGGTAGCGGCCTACAAATCTACAGAAGCGGGCATCAGGGGCTGCGAAAGTGCCTCACTGAGTACCAGCGAACTGGCGACTAGCTTAACGGAAACGTTGTCGGCAGTTTTGGACCTGTGCGGTCTGTCTCTGTCTTTATCCTTACGTTTTTTCAGAAGATCGGTAGTAGGATGGCTTACTGAAGCCATTTCGGAATACGGAGATCGAGAGCGAAAATATTTAGCTACTTATAAGGGCCCGATGACGTATAATTCTTGCATTAAACAAAGCACAAAAGCGACAGCGAGGTACGTCGTGGTCTGGGCCTAAACAGGCGACGCAGTAAGAATGGAAGTCTCTGTCTGGTATTTGCTTTCCACAGGCGAGACAATTGTTAACTTTTTCTGACACTGGTTAGAGCAAGAAAAAAGGATCCCCAACGGGGTACTTAGCTTTAGAAGACTTCAACTTCACTTCGGAAATTAAACTCCGGTAGCAGTCGACCGGCAGTTGTGCGAACTGCTTCTGCTTCAGACTCCTTGGCAAGAACGACTGATGTAATGGCGTCGGCTGCCTGATTTTATACCACTGACGACCTGACGTCATACCTCTCAATCATACCGAACTCCATGGTATTTACCGGTTTTGAGGTCCAAATGATGGGGTGCCATGAATTCCCAAGTGGCCCCTTTAATTCATGCTTTTTTTAAGTTGCCACTGACGTCATCACATGCAGGGCATGCACGATGACATTTGCATCATAAGGAAGACTGACAGCCTGTTGTGTTGGAGAGGAGTAGGTCTCGGACTGCTTGTAAAGTTTTTTTTTAACATATGTTCGTTCACAGACTCTAAGTTTCTTGACTGATACTATACAATTCATTTTGATTGGAGTAACCTTTATTTGCAGCAGCAAAACATACATAGCAAGTTGAGCAGTCGGGCAGGAGCTGTAAATCTGAGCCAGGCAGCCAGACAGTTTTCTTTTAATTTTCAGTAATTTAAGTAAAGTTAACTAACTTAAATATTTAAACGTCCATCTGCATTCTGCCTCTGCCACTGGCTGCCAAGAAGGAGCAAGTCACAAGAGCTGCAGACAGTGCAAGTTTAATTTATGAAGCCAGAGTCCAAACTGAGTACTGGACCAGTCTGCCCAGCGTCTGCTGTCTGAAACTGCAGGACCCATTCTCATCCTAGACCCCAGAGACCCAGATGCAGGAGAAATCGTCAGGAGGGACAGGAACAATATATACACAGCAGGATTCAGGATTCATGAATCAGTAGGATAAGAACATTGCTCTCCGGCAGGTCGGTGGCTTGCCTTCCTTCTCTTGCTCCTACAGGTAAGAATAAAAAAATGGACATTGTTTCAAACCTCTCAGCCATTTTGTTAAATTATATTGCAGAGCTGCAGTTGAGATCTGCAAATGAGGGGGCATTCCTTTCGTATTATTGCAGGTCTGTAAAAGGACTGAAGGAGTTGTTTAAACATTTGTTTTGTATTAATGTGCCAGCGAAGTTAAAACACTCGTGTTACTCAATGAGTGACAAAGCCAATGACTGATGCTTTATAACGCAAAGCATCTAAATTGTTGTGTGTTCTCCTTTAATATTTTAGTCTTGTGATCAGCAGTACATTATGGGATAGGTGTTTTGTGTTTGAAGAGGAGGAAACTAGAGGCGCCTAAGGAGTTGTGAGTGTGACGCTGGATTGCTTGTGTTTAATAATGGTTAATGGAGCTGAATGTTGAAAAGATGATTTTTTCAGGTTAGTGTTACCCACATGATCTCTTTTTAATGTTGGTTTGGTTGCTCACAAATGATGGCAAACATTTTTTGTCTTTCATGATTTTTAAGTACTTCAGTGTTATCATATTCGTATTTGCCATTCACAGTTACAACTGTCCCAGTCCGAAACTGAAAGGTTACCTTTTCAAAGTTAACCTCCTGCCCTAATGCCCAGACGTTGAATGAAACTCCACTGCCTGTTGAGCAGATTTTCAGTTCGATTCGAACCTTAACCTACTGGATACACCAGATAAAAGGAGCACTTCTAACTTTGTCTCAGCAGTCTACTCCAGTATTTAAAATGTTCTAAAACACAACACTTACAGCAATGACTTAGAAAACATGGTGAAAGAAAAAAAGTAGTCAGAAAGCTTGGATGAACTTAAAAAAAGCGCTAGGATGGATGGCATTAAAGAGAGACTTGAGTGGTTTGCGTTTTACTGAAAAAGCTGAGCAAAGCACAAAGCACTGCAGAATTTGTACAACACACACACAAACATCATGCATACAACAGGCTAACAAACTCTGTTCCTAATCCAGCACTATTTTATTGTTACTGTAAACGTTCATTACTAGATTGCTCAATAGAATATACACATTTTACAAATTAGTTCTTTAAAGGTAAACATTAAGTTGCTATGTTTACAATAACATTTTCCTATTGTATATTATTCAAAACTTAAAACCACAAAATCTGACATGAAGCAGTCATCCTCTTGTGTGTGGTTTTATGATGATGCACTGTTTAGTGTATTACATGTGACTCACAGACCTGACACTTTCTTCAGCGCAGAACAACCTGCTCGTCACCAAATCCTGGTTTGCTGAGAAAAGAATAAAAACGAGGAGGATGGTGGTGTTGCTGAATATTTTTGTAACATCTTGTCCCTTAGTTTTTAGGCTTTTGATGCTTCTAGGATCAAAGCCTTGATTTTAAGGGTCACTTTGTGTTTAGAAAGAAGTAGTGGAAATCTCATTACTAAAAGACAAAACATATGATAATATAAAGTCATATAAAGACACCTGCAGCAACTGGAAAGACCACAAAAGTACCTCACCAAGAGGATCAAGGGACTCAAACAGATGCCCTACGCAGTTAGGCTAAAGAAACTCCAGCTCTACTCAATTGCTTACCGCCTACTCAGAGGCGATCTGTGCCTGACGTATAAAGCCACGTCCAACCCAGAATTAATGGACATGCTCCACGTCAGGAAATCCAAATCCCTTAGAGCTACACGCTCCAGGGACTTAAATCTCAGCACAGAAATAAATAGGACATGCTGGAGGGACAGATTCATATCCCAGAGGCTCCCCTCACTCTGGAACAAAATCCCAATCCATGTTAGGCAGACCCCCTCAATGACCCTCTTCAAAAGAAATCTTGACGAGTGGATGGGAGATCGTAGGTTTACCCCTGGGATCTCTTCTGTGTCCCTTCTAGACAGAGGCACAGTAAACTAACCTTAAAAGGGCTATCTTCTGTGACCTACTATACAGAGGCACAGTCAACTAATCTGAAAGGGTAGTGAAAGCCAAACACACTCTGGCTAGGTTTATAAATGCCCTAGGGCAGATAGCCTAGTATCAACCTATAAAGCTATGTGTCTTTATAAGTTAGTATTAGGAAGTTCAGTAGTTCATTGTCCAGATTTTCACAGACTCTCAAGATTTAATAATAACTGTCTTGAAAAGTTCTTTTCTTGCATAGTGCCGTTTGTAATTATTTGTTTAGTTTTTGCTGGTTATTTCTAACAGAAAGTAGTAGTGTTTTTACTGTTACTAGATGTGAAAAAGATGACAAAGGAGTTTTTGTCATTCGAACATGTTTATTTTTCTTATCTTAGTATACAACGCAGCAGTAAAAAATGTGATGCCACTGACTGATATTGTGAATGCAGCAGCTAGATTAATGTGGTTTATTCATCTGAGTAAATTTCTGTAACTTTAGAGTTAGCTGACAAAACAAAATTGTGTCTGTGCATTGTTATTTTTAAGGTGGAATGTGTAGTTAACTTTTAATTGGCATGTACACACCACAGGGGTGGGAGATAACATTTCTGGCTGTAACCCCATGACATATTTACTCAGTGAATGCAGTGCTGGGAAGTTGTAGGCACAATTTAAAATGTGTTGGATATTTTTTCCTGTTGAGTTAAAAGATGCATCAACAGTAGGAGGCTTTTTATACATCCTAGAAAAGATTACAAGTCTGCACACATTGTCATGTGAAACTTATATGCCTACACGTGTAGAATGTACATTTGCTAACTGCATTGCTTTCTTGACTTAAGACATGCATCATACAAAGTCTGTCAGGACATCTGGCTTGGAGCCATTTTGCTTTAGGTTTTTGCTCTGTGCAGTTCTAAAGCAGACTGCAGCTTTCAAGGATTTACTTTTACTGGCAATGGGAAAGATTTTTTTTTCTTGTGGTTCCCACACACTGCATTAATGGACATGTTACAACAAGATCCCTGTTTTTTTGAAGACGTTTGATGATCTGTTTAGTTTGCTTTGCAAGATAGTGAATTTTCACAAAGTACTGTGGTGACCTCTAGCGGTGGTGGTGCTGTGGTAGCGTTGTCGCCTCACAGTTAGACGTTGCCCGTTCAATTCTCAGTTACAGCGTCTTCTGTGTGGCGACATGCGTGAATGGGCGTTCCTTCGCTGAAGGTTGTGCGTTAGGCCTGGCAAGCCAGTACGTAAAAATCTACTGCCAATCATTAGCGGACCAGAGTTCCGCTGTGGCGACCCCTAACCGGGAAAAGCCGAAAGTAGAAGGAGGAATTTTGAACTTGTCTGCTATATAAAGCAGCAAGATTTTTAAATAGCCGTCATCTCTGTTCTCATTCTTTAGATATGAATTAAATTACATCAGCAGGGAATACATTGCTATATGAGACTTAGAGTAAATGTTCAGATCAGATATTGTTTGGCAGTGCTTTTTGAATATAGTGTGAGGATAGATTATTATCAGCTTCTAATCTATTACTTTTATCCATAGCTGATTTATTATTCTAATATACATGCCTTATTAGGAGGATTCTTCCTTAAATATGCAAACTGCCATCCCAGATTCTTGTTGTTGTTACCCTTTTCTATTATTCTCCCTCCTATGATGTGTCGACTAGAAGATCTTCTGTGATTGATTTACAATTTTTGGCTAATGGTTGCACACTGCTTCTTGTTTTGGCTCTATTTAATTGCAGCTTGCTTTAATTTGAAATACTATTGCTGTTCTGTTTATTTTGTGTTTAATAATTTTGTTTGTTCTTTAGTTTGCATTTAAAAGCTGGTATCCCACAATTCTGTTGGAGTGGGTGGAGTTACATAATGTATGCAAATGTATGTTGATTAGCACACAGATTTGCACCTATTTTTCATGGGGCTTTGTCCAGATTTTTATGATTCCAGGTTGAGAGGTATGCCTGATGTCAGTCTTGGAACGACAGCAACCGACTCAGAAATACTAAGCCTCTGGTATTCGGGTCGACTGAGGGCTACCCCTGGCAGGATAACCCAAGTGTGATGACTGCAACAGTGAAACACGAAGAACATCTGGCCTCTTGGAGTGAGCCTGTCTAAGAAGGCTCTGGGGCATGACAGACCTGCACTAGGCCTAGTGCTGGCACTGGGCTATGTCCTTCAAGGATGCAGGCCCTCACATCAAACTCCAGATCAATGCCTACTCTCGGTTTCTTTCTTCTCAGTCCTTCTGATGCTGTTCCTGCAGAGACTTCTGCTGTACGGTAGACCCCTGACAATATGTTTCTAGAAGCATTACTGGTCAGGACAACATTCCTGTGACAGCTGCTGATGAAAGGGCTGAATACCAAGCACATACAGTAATGTTTCATGCCAAGTTCCTCTCCTAGGCAAGAGCTAATTGTGGTTAAAAGTCAGCTATATGGACAGTGATTACAATCCAAATTGTGCAAGCTGCAGAAAGCGTAAGGCACAGCAGCTAGGATTGCTCCTGCAGCTTTGAAAGTAAAATCACTGCATCTGCCTGCATCCCTGAGCATTGGAAGTGTCCAGGAAAAACAAAACTACCAAATAGGCATGGAAGACAAAAAGATCCTACACAGACCCTTGAAACAAAGTTCCTGATACTAGCCCTAGTGTTACTGTTTGTCTGAACTATTTTATATTACTTGGCATTCTCTTAATAAGTGGAAAAAACTACTACAATGAAACTACTTCAACTCATAATAAAACTTAAGTTTTGTGCTGCAGTGCAGAGGTACACTGTTGGACTATGTGCAGCACAAAACAAGTCATACATATGGAATGCAATAACACATGTGCAGTATAAAGTATTACAGCACATTTTGTTCTACTACTGAACCTATTACTTTGTACCAAGGACAATCACAGCATGCAGAACATGGTGTGGTTAGGGGTCATTCAGGACAGATGGATGTCTTCAACTTTACCTTGGTCAATAATGTGCTATAGGAATATATAGGAAATAGCATCGATCTACAAAGGATTGTGCCCTACTCATAGTGAGGCAAAAAGTATTGTGCATAAGAACATATGCCCATCTGTACAGACTCCATCCAGTTATGTGTATGCCTCACTCAGCACATCTGTGTAACAAATCACACATCTCATTATGTCCTGAGACTTACACTACTGATGTCGAAGCTTAGCTGTATATGCAAGCATGACTAGAGACTTGGGGAATAAGCTGCTGCACAGAGGACACATGAGTGGTTAAAAATGCATAACACCATAAGCTCCTCAGTTTTCTTCTGGATCCATAACATGAAGTGGCACTGTCCAAGAATGGAAGCTACAACGAAACACCACCTGAACATGCTTCGGTCGAGGACTGCCTGCCGGCAGGGGAGAACCCTACAGTCATGACTGCAACAGTGAAACACGATGAACATCACCACCTGAACATGCTTCGGTCTACCATAGTAACAGAAATGCCAACAGCCATGACATAGGTGGCACCATCAGTAGTGTTAAAGCTGCAGCAAGCCAAATCACAGTTAATGTTTTAGGTATTCACACCTGCTTACACAGACACATTGCATGCTTAATAGTCAGCAAATAAGATGTTAATCTGTGTCTTGGAGAAGAAGGTAGACTGTAAAATGTCTGCAATAAATATCATTTACAAACTTGAATGCCCTCAGGCTAGGTGAAATGAAGGTCTTGACCAGCCTTTTGTAGGTCTTGTATTCTTTGCCTACGAGACAAGGAGGAAAGTTCTGAAGGTACTTTGACTTGCGGAAGGTGCGAGAGTAGGAAATGTATTTGCAAGGCAAGATTAATTTTCTATGTGGGCATACATATATGCAGTGTGTGTGAAAAAGGTGCCACTTCTGATTTTTTTCCCTGACTGCATATATACATGTTCTGGAAGCCACTGTGTGCTTACTTAGCTGTACAGTAACATACTGGGCCAGATCTGTTGCACAAGTGCTGAAAAAACTGCAGTGTCATATAAAGATCAAGGTTTGGAGTAGTGAAAGAAGCTCTGATCTTCAAGGCAGTACCACCGCTGATGAGTCCACCTGCACCTGGTGCGTGATTTGGTACTCCTTCAATTGAGCACTGTGGAATATGCAGATTCTGGAGGTTATCTACATTCCTTCCGCTCACCAATGGTTCTAGTAGTCATACATCAGCCAATATATGATATTCAGCTCCACCTCGATAGTGAGGCACACTGATGTCCCACTCACTAGGTTGAATAAGGAGAAGTAACAGTCAGCTGTCAGTTGTCAGAATCCGACACATAACACATGCACTCAGGTCACTCAACAAGTACAAGTATGACTCTGTCAATGTCCATGTGGGTGTGAATGACCTGAGATGCTCCTCCCTGGAGAGACAGGGAGGAGCTCTCAGATGATGTAGCCCAGGCAGGTATGACCCTAGTCCTGAGCAGCATCCTACCGTCGCCCACAATGACACTGCAGTACAAGTGAAAATGACTAACTTCAACAAATGACTAAGTTTCTGGTGTCATTCTAAGGGGGATCCAGTATCTGTCTGCTTGGGATGACATGACTGACAGACCTCAATGCTTTGCCAGAGATTGCCTGCATCTGTCACCCCTGGGTTTCTGGATACTGACTAAGGCTCTTGCCACCCCTATAGTGCCTTTTTAGGCGATGTTCCAAAGACCAAATTACCACCGTAACAGCTATAAATAAATGCAATCTGAGGGTCATGCTGCTCAGTGCTAGAATTCTAAATCTCAAGAAGCACTTGGCTGAAGCACTCCTCAAAATGGAGAGCATCGACATTTGTGCTGTAACGGAGACCTGGTTGAAAGCAGCAGAAAGCATCCCTGCACTACCAGGCTATAACTCATTCCACACCTTTCGGCCCCAGAACATGGACTGAAGCTGATATGCACACCTCCAGACTAATAGCCCAGCATAACGCATATGAGATAGTTCAGGTACAACTAATATTGGGTAAGACGGCGATTCAGGTCATAGCCTGCAACAGGTCCCCAACCACGCCGCAAGACTCTCATTCCACATTCCTAAGCACCCTGGAAACTATTAGGGTCCAACCCCAAACTCTCATACTAAATAACTTCAACTACCCCTCCATCAACTGGGAAAGCTACTCATGCACCAATACACTGGCCCAACGCTTCCTGGAATTCATCAATTCCAATGCCCTGGACCAGCTCATTCTTACCCCCACTAGAGGAAACAAGATCCTTGACCTGGTTATTACAAACATGGGTAACCGTTGCTCTACACCAATAGTCAATTCCTCCCTGGTTAGATCCAAGCACAAACTAATCACCATGGAAATCCACATCTCACCCACACAGCCCGCAAAGGGAACCACTATGAAAAACTTCTCCAAAGCTGACTCTGGGCTTCTAAAAACAGAGGTGGCTAACTTCATGGCACCCATGTCAATGAAAAATAAATGCATGATTGTCGAATCATACACCAATGCACTGTACGAACATGTACATAAATGCATGGAACTAGCCATACCCAACAGAACCAAGACTCTTTCCTTCAAAAAAAGGAAGCCAATCCTGGCAGTCCCCTGCCATTAATAAACTCTACAACAGAAGGAAGAAACTGTTGCAGAAAAAGGTGAAGTCCCAAGACTTGAAAAACTCCCTTATTAGCCTCAACAAAACCTTTAAAGCCAGCCATGAAGGCAGAATTGCGGCAGACACTAAAAACAATCCCAAAACCTTCTATAGTTATATCAAGAATCTCCACAGCAATACCCAGGTTTGCTCTGAGTTACTGCAAAATGGTACCTCATAATGAGCCAACAGATATTGCCAACACACTGACCGACAGATTCAGTGCCAACTTTACCCCTCTCTCCCCCACTAAAGGACCAATCAAAACACAGGAGGAATGCCAGGCACCCAGCATTACTACAGCACAGATTAAAGCTGCATTGTCCAAGACCAAGAATACAGCTTCCATATGACCCGACAGTATTACTGGATGTGTTCTACATGAACTACAAAGTGAACTGCCACCACATTTGTGTGCCTTGTTCAATCACAGCCTCACCTCACGCTTTGTCCCCTACTGAATGGCGCACTGCTACAGTCAACCCTCTCCATAAAGGGGGAGCGACTACAGACCCTGGGAATTATCGCCCCATTAGCCTGACGAGTCTGATATGTAAGGCTATGGAGCGCATCATCATGGACCTAATTAACAATAATATAGGGAATCTCCAAACTCTAGATCCCACACAATTTGGTTTTGTGAAAGGCAGATCATGCCTGCTCAACCTGGCTGACTTCTTTGAGTCAGTCACCAGAGCTGTGGATGAGGGCAAGGCAGTTCATACAGCCTACCTTGATCTGGTCAAGGCCTTTGATACCATTCCCCACTCAGGAATTACTGATAAACTCACCAAACTAGGCATCGACCCCTATATCACTAGGTGGGTTGCAAACTGGCTCAGAGACAGAACCCACAGTGTGAAAGTAGTAGACTCCAAGTCAGACTGCTGACCAGTCATGAGTGGAGTCCCAATGGGATCGGTCCTGGGTCCTCTCCTGTTTGGCATCTACTTCTCAGAAGTCCAGGCCAACACGGAGGGACTCTGGCTGACCAAGTTTGCAGACAACTGTAAGCTGGGAGCCATTATTAACTCCCCAAGTGATGTAGACATTCTACAAAAAGGCCTCACTGAGACCAATGACTGGTGTCAAAACCATGGCCTTATTTAATGCCAAAAAATCTGTCATCATCCCCTTTGGAAAAACTCAGTTCCCACTAATTACTACATCGATAGGAGCCCACTGAAGGCGTTATAAGATATCTGGGGACACAGGTTGACAGCAACCTCTCCTTGAAACACCACATTGTCACTGTGGTCAGAAAGTCCTTCTGTGTGGCACATCTCATTACCAAGGGTTTTGCATCCAGGAAGAAAGAGGTCATCATCTCTCTCTACTCTTCCCTCATTAGGCCAATCATCGAGTATAATGCCCCATTTGGCATGTACCTCACTAGACACATGCAACAGCTGGAAAGGCCACAAAAGTACCTCACGAAGAGGATCCTAGGCCTTAAACACGTCCGACATGGACAGACTTAAAAAACTCCAGCTATTCTCTGTCTCATATTGTCTACTAAGAAGTGATTTCTGCTTGACTTACAAAGTCATGTCTGACCCAGCTCTGTTAGAAAGGTTACATCTAAAGAAATCCCAATCCCTCCGCACCACATGCTCCAGAAACCTCAACCTCATTACCACAATCAACAGAACATACTGAAGGGACAGGTTCATAACTCAGACTGCCCATGCTCTGGAATAGACTTCCCATACATGTCAAGCAGAGCACCTCACCGGCCCTCTTCAAGAGAAATCTTGATGAGAGGACGGGAAATAGAAAGTTAACCCCAGGGATCACTCCAGTGGCTCTACCTGATAGACGCACTGGGAACTAACGTTGGGCGGCACAATGCCAGGGCATTTCTATGGGCTAGGAGTGTAAAGTCTCCAGGGCCATTAGCCTAGTATACACCTATGAACCTCTCTGAATCACACACAGCCATTCAGACTGCCTAACCCACTATGCAGTGTGCACTGTCTCTCTGAATATCACTATGAAAATGAAAAAGATCTTAGATTTGGGAAGGCTTGTTGGTGTTGACATTTTTCTTAAATGTCTTTGGCTCATTTTTTCCTTAACATGATCAGTGTATCTTAAGCAAAAAATAAAGCATAGCAGTTAAATCACAGCTGTAATGTAAGGTCCTTCTGTACTGGGCAATGCCAAAAGGAAGGTCAGAGTGCTAGAACGTAAGTGTACTCTGACAAATTTACCATGAAGGTAATATTTGAGCCAACACTGGAAGGGGAAACTTCCCATTTTACTGTATTGGCAGCCCAAGTTTAAAAAAATCATCAACACAAGTGAGTTCAATAAACCAGCAACAAAGGTGACAAGAAGTCAGATGGGGGTGCTGTTGTAAGCAGTTGTAGGTTGGCTTTTCATTTCTGGGGAGGAGTAAGAGAAATCTAACTTAACAGTGTCATTATCCCAGCACTCCATTCTCTGCAGTCCACACAGGTAAAGATTGAGAGTGGAGAGAACACACACAAATTCTTAACATCAAGTACAACATGGAGTCTAACGACTGGGCATGGCATAAGCTTACCCTAACTGTATGACAGGTTAGTGACCCACAACCCAAGAAAGAATGGGCAGAGAGTGGGCCTTGTGGAACCAGAATTGGCATAACAAAGCTACTGACAAGGCCACGAGCTAAAACACATTTAAAAACAACACATTTTGATAATTATATTTTTGTCTCTCATCACTATTGTCATACTGAAGTTTGGCCGAGTTCTGGGTAATATGATTAGTGATACAGATTTCTCATGCGTCTTCTTTTTCACTTGAAACAATTTTTTTTTAATATAAAAACTGAATGCAATTATTTTGTTTGCATCTCCGAAGCTCAACAATGTCAGCAGTGATATTTAACAGGAAGAGAAACTCTTCCGAGTGCAACATGACTGAACCATAATGACCCCTGACATCACTTCAGTAGTATGCAGAAAACATGAAAATTACAGAGCAGAAAAACTGTACAATGATGACTCTATTAGATGGAGCCCTTAAATTGCAACAGTTTCTGTATGACTGCAGTCCTGACCACAGGCATAGTTCAAATGCACTAGAGTGACGAAAATGAAATCCGCAGACATGCAATCTGACAACTTTATGTTAGTTCTGGCAGAGAAGCATTACATTTTTCAGGGGGAGAATAACAAAGAATCACATGCTTCTGCATACCGGTATAGGGCTGGAAACAGTTGCTACTACAATCCCAATAGCCTGCTGAGGGGAAAGAACTGTGGGATTTCCATTGGAAAGGCTGCTTATTCCATTAGTTAACACTCCTTCAGTTTTTTTCATGTGTAGTTCTCCTGGCAGAGGAGACTGAAGTTTATGCTCCTGTTGCTTCTTCTGAATTTTGCGTTGGAGTTGCTGCTTGGCGTCCACAGATGGAGACTGCAGAGTTTTCACAGGTTGAAAAGAATTACTTTCAGAAGTTGGAACAAATGCTGAGGACTGAGTCACTGTTTTCATTCCTGCAAAGAGAGAGAGAGATTTTTAAAATGTTCTGCCCCTTCAACACAACTGGTATCATCACATAAGTTATTCTAACAACATGAGAACTAAGGTCATGTTTGCCCAGATATAAGACAGCAACTGATTTTGGGGGTAGATATCAAAATCTAGTACACACAATTAAGGTCACGATTACTCCAGAAGTTAATTTAAGAAGTAGATGTTCAACAACCAGGTATTACTAGTGAAGTAGCAGTCGTAAAATACTGAAATTATCAACAGGTGTACATCAGTGCAACTGGCCAGAATTCCAGAGCTTCAGACATCCGCCAACGAGCTGGTCTCCTTGTGTTGTAGATGTCAAAACTAGCACTGGGCAGAAAGCAGACATCAGCCCATGTCATTTCTCATATATATTTTTTTTTTGTGGGATCCAAGGTAGCTGCATACCAGCAACTGTGACTGAAGCAAGTGGGCACAAGAGGGTTAATCTGATGACCCTTGGCTAAGCACTGACCCCATGATTTACACATCTTGATAACATTTAACTTTCCAGGGACCTACGGAAATACATAGGGCTCCACAGCCTTCCTGCATATCTAGTAGGCTTTTTTTTGGCCCGGGGGGGGGGGGGGTTAGTCCTAATCTGTTGTGTCTGAAAGAAATAAACAATTCATCACACATCCACCACTATTTGGTCCAGGTTAAATAATATCTCAGTTGTCCCTACACATCCAAGGAATGTGTTCCCCCTTCATTTTGAAATTTTGGACAAGAGACTGAAAGTTGTACAGACTGATTTACAGTCCCCCCCCCAAAAAAAAAATGTTTTCAAAGCCTTTTTGTCCTGATAAAAAGCTGTATAGGGCTCAAGTGCTATAAGGGCATGAATTTCAAAAATTCTCTGGGCAAAAGTAAGAACCATAACAAAACGGTCTTCCACAGAACGAACTTTAGAGTACAATCAGCAGCTGGTTCAAAAGGTGGTAAAGTTAGCTTTTCTACCACAAAGTGTAAGCCCCACTCATCCTGGACAGGTGCAAATAATTTTCTGGGTAATCAAAATTTAGCATACCCTTAAAAACATTTTTATTTATCAGAAGAGTAGCCAGAAGTGAAGAAGGCATGCTAAAAGTGTATGCTGCTCTTGAACAAAACAGGGAGCTCAGGCAGCTATGAACTTGCTGCTAGAGGGTCAGTCTGTTTAGATGATCACCAGATATAAAACCTTTTCCATTTTCCTAAAAAAAATGTTATGCACTCACCATAACATTAGATCTGTGTTGTCCATTTTCATTCTTCCTCAACTGAGCTTCAGATCAGACTTGGCTACGTTTTTCACGTCCTTGAATCCAATCTCTTGAGCTCCTCCCTTTATCCATAATGCCCCCAAGCCTAACATACCTTAGGCAGAGTTTGCTGCTCATAGGAGTCAAAGGATAATACCTTAAGAGATCTCAAGCATAAAGACCGGGGGGGCAGTTGTGGACTAGAGCATCTCTCCATGACTTCCCCATTGGAGGATCAGGGCAAAGAAGCTGCTGCATTTGTTGAGGGAGAAGCGAAAAGGCAGTAGCATGTCTGGCCCCGTCGACAGAAAATTGTCTCCACCACTTTAATACTGAGACACCACTCGTGAGGCATCAGAATGGGCCTGCTTAACTTGTCTGCAATCACGTTGGCTTTCCCTGGTATGTGTGTTGCTAAGAGAAGGCAGCTGGAAGAGATCGCCCATTTCTCAGACTCTCAGTACTTTTTGACATAGTGGGTAAGATCTGGTTTCCCCCCATTTGTTGACATACCAGACTACTGACATATTTGCCTATCTGAATAGCAATCATCCTGGAAGGGAGAATATCTTCAAAGGCCTGTAAGACTAGGAGAACTGCTCTCATTTCCAGAAAACTGATGCTGGAGATCGCTTACCTTGGATTATCCTTCCCAAGTAGTGCCCCTCCCCAAATGGGAAGTGTCCATAGTCACCATGGCCGTGGGCAGAGGAAAGACAAAAGGGAAGGAGAAACTTTGTCCAAGTGAAGCCACCAAAGAAGATATCTTTTGCAAGACTGAGTGATCTTAACAGGGGTGGATAAAGGCTGCTGAAGAACAGACCACTCTACTGACGAGTCCATTGCAGAATTCGAATGTGAAACCTTGCTAAAGGATCTAGGGCGACAGCCACTGCCATGGACCCCAGGTCTGTAAGATTAGATGCGCTAGCAGGAACATGTGTGAGATCACTTTCATGTCCTTGGATCTGAGTATCTGAATTCATGAAGGTGGAAGAGAGGCTATCTGTGTGACCATGTTTAGATGAGCACCTATGAACTCCAGAGTCTGAGTGGGTATGAATGAGACTTGCTGGAACTGACTGTGATGCCTAGATGAAGACAGAATTAAAGCAACTAATCCCTTACCCATAGATGTAGATGCCTGGACTAGGCAGCTAACAGCCAGTCGTCTAGGGTATGGAAACACTCTGAATCCCAGTAGTCTCAGGTGAGTTGCTACCACCGCCATGAATTTGGTGAACACCCTGTGGGTTCTGGTGAAGCCAAAGGGCAGTGCTCTGAACTAGTAATGACTGGCTCCCAGCCAGAAGCGCAGATATCTCCTGTTCTGCCTGTTCACTTTGATGCAATTGTACGCATCTTGAAGATCTACCAAGCATATCCAATAGTCCTTTTGCAGTAGAGGCAAAATGGACTGAACCATGACCATCTGGAACCTTGTATATTTGACCTATTGGTTTATCCTACTGAGATCCAGGATGGGTCTCAAGTCCCCTGTCTTCTTTGGCACTAAGAAGAATCTTGGGTAAGTTCTGGATCCTGTCTGGTCTGGGGGGACCGCCTGGATGACTCTTTTCCTGAGAAACTTTTCTAATGCTGCCATCTCCCTCTGACTGGGTGAAACATCAGGGATTTTGTTTCATTCTTGCATGAGGAATCTGGGAAAAAGGTATGATATAACCTCTCTGGATATAATTCTCTGCACTCAGGAGTCTTTTGTGATGAAGGGCCAGACTTTTTGGTGTAGAGACAAACAGCCCCAACTATCTCCAGAGGACAATGGTTGGGCCGTCTTTCTGAAGCACTGGTAGGGTTTTGTCTGAGAAGGAATCCTGGAAAAGTACAGTTTTGTACCTACCATAAATGTAGATGTTCGAGTGTTCACCCTGCTGCAGTCATCACACTTGGGTTATCCTGTCGTCAGGCGGTCCCGCAGTCGGCCGGAATTCCAAAGTCTTGGTCCGGCGTCGGTTGCTGTCGCCTCTTCCCTGACATCAGTGCGCCAGGGGTATATATAATGCAACCAACGCCATTTTCTTCAGTTTTTCTTGCCCCAGATGTCAGGTGCCCCCAAAAAGGTGGTCAGAAATTAGTACCAAAAGGAGTAACCACTGCACAAACACAAAATCCCTTCAGCTATAAGCAAATACATCAGTAAGGCATAGAAGAGATTTAGCCAGTAGATCAGAGGGTATGGAGGGTGGGGTAACCTGGACTGCAGCAGGGTGAACACTCGAACATCTACATTTATGGTCGGTACAAAACTGTACTATGCTCATCGTGTTACCCTGCTGCAGTCATCACACTTGGGTTGAATCCCAAAGCTAAGGTAGGGGGGAGGTATCATAGAGGGTTAGTGGAGGCTATAAGGCCCTGCAGAACTGCAGTGGCGAAGCCCGCCCTGGACTTTGAGTAAAGAGGTAAGTGATAGTGTTTGGTAAAGGTGTGTACTGAACTCCAAGTTGCAGCTTCTAAAATTTCCTTGGTTGGAACCCCCCTGAGAAAGGCTGTAGAGGTAGCTGTTGCCCTGGTAGAATGGGATCTAATGGTAGCAGGAACTGGTTTCCCATGATGGGTATAGCAGAAACGTATGCAATGACCTATCCATTTAGAAATGGTTTGCTTTGATATAGCCTTCCCCTGAGAAGCTGTAGCATAGGATACAAAGAGCTGGTCAGATTTTCTGAAAGCCTTAGTTTTGTCCAAATAGTAACGAAGCTGCCTGTGAATGTCCAAGGAATGCAAGAGTCTCTCACCTTTGTTCTGTGGATTGGGGAAGAAGGTGGGTAAGTGGATGGTTTGATTTAAAGCTACACTGGAAACCACCTTAGGCATAAAGGAAGGATTAGTTCGTAGAGAAACTCTGTCTTGATGAAAAATGAGGAAAGGTTCCACTGCCATTAGTGCCTGTAGCTCTGAGACTCTTCTAGCTGAAGTTATTGCTAGGAGCAGGGCAGTCTTCCATGATAGGAACTGAAGATCTGCAGAGAAAGCTGGATCAAAGGGAGGTAGCGTTAGTTTTTCCAGAACAAAATTGAGGTCCCATGTTGGTGTAGGAGCTCTCCTGGGTGGTCTAATGTTTTTTGCCCCTCTGAGGAACTGCCTTAGAAGAGGATGTGAAAATAAAGGTGGATCCGTGTTGTAGTAAGCTGAAATAGCTGAAGCATGGATTTTAATTGAGGAAAAGGAAAGTCCTTTGTGCAACATCTCAGCTAAATACTGTAGAATGTGAGGCATGTGAGGCTGAATTGTGTCTTGGCCTTTAGTTTGGTTCCAGGCACAAAACCTTTTCCATTTGTCCGAATAAGCCTTCCTGGTGCTTGGCCTCCTGGTTTCCAGAATAACATCCAGAACTGCTTGTGAAACAGGAGCTGGTTGGATGTTTAGATGATTTGCCATGCAGCCAGGTTTAAAGTTTTGAGCTGGCTGTGAAGAATCTGATTGCTTTGTTGTGTGAGCAAATGGGGGATTTGAGGCAATATCCATGGTGGGCTGTGGGCCATATTTTTCAATAGTGGATACCAGTGCTGGCGTGGCCAGTCTGGGGCTATGAGAATCAGTCGTGGTCTCTCCTTTTTGACTTTCAAAAGAACCTTTGTGAGGAGAGGCAATGGAGGGAAGGCATATACTGTCAGGTTTTTCCAGTTGAAAGAGAGAGCGTCCACCTTCCAAGCTTGATGGTGAAATGTCCTTGTACAAAATTTTGTCAGTTGATAGTTTTGAGGACTGGCAAAAAGGTCTATGTCTGGAAGGCCCCATTTTTGAGTTATCATTGCAAATATTTGTGGATCTAGTTTCCACTCGTGGGGATCCTTGATGTTTCTGCTGAGGTCGTCTGCCAATGTGTTCTTCTGTCTTGGCAGGAATTGAGCTTGTAACTGGACTTGGTAGGCCAGAGCTGTGTTCCATAAGGTCATTGCTTGCCTGCATAGAGGGTAAGAATGTGTACCCCCTTGTTTGTTTATGTACCACATTACTGTGGTGTTGTCCGTCTTTATTGCAAGTTGTTCTGGATGTAATAGATCCTTGAAGGCTGTCAAGAGTTTTCTGTACAGCTAGCATCTCTCTTTGATTTATGTGCAGATTTCTTTGATCTGCAGTCCATAGGCCTTGAATGCACTGTCCTGCCATGTGTGCCCCCCAGGCGTAGTCTGAAGCATCTGTTGTGATAGTTTACCTGGCTGGGGGCAAGGTGAAAGGCTGACCCTTGTTGAGGTGACATGCCTGTGACCACCATAGAAATTCCTGTTGTAGGCAGGGAATGAGACATATCATTGTGTCCAAGCTGTGGCTGTGTTGAGACCATACGCTTTTTAGGTATCACTGTAATTTCCTCATATGCAGCTTTGCAAATGGTATTATTAGTATGCAAGATGCCATGAAGCCCAAAGCCTGCAGAATTTTTCTTGCAGTTAATTGGGTCTTTGTTGCCATTGTCTTGAAATACTGAGTCAGTTGTAGTTGTTTGTCTGGCATAAGATAAGCCTTCTGGGCTGTTGTATTCAAGCTGGCACCCAGGAATGTCATTTTTTGTGAGGGTACTAGTTTTGACTGCTTTTCATTTACTGTGTACCCCAGGCAGTTTAGTAGATGCTTTACAAAGGCCAGATGATGTAAGAGAATGTCTTTGCTTTCTGCTTGGATGAGGCAGTCGTCCAGGTATGGATATATCTGAATTCCTCTTTGTCTGCAGTATGCAATTACTGGTGCCAGGCATTTTGTGAAAACTCTGGGCGCAGTAGATAAGCCAAAGGGCAGTGCAGAGAATTGGTAATGGGTTGAACCTGCAATGAAATGGAGGTATCTTCTGCAACTTTGTCTGATAGGGACATGGAGGTATGCCTCCTTGAGGTCCAACGTTACCAGCCATGCTTCCTTGCCCAACATGGGAAGTAGCTGCTGTAGTGTTAGCATCTTGAATTTGGGTACTTGTAAGTAAGTGTTTAGAATTGAAAGGTCCAGAATTGGTCTCCAGGCATTGTCCTTTCTGGGCACTAAAAAGAGTCTTGAGTAAAATCCTTGGCCTTGCTCTCGAGTAGGTACCAGTTGAATGGCTCTCATGTCCATGAGAGCTGTAATTTGTTTTTGTGCCTCTGCCCATTGATTTTGTGGCAGGTTTGGCATTCCTCTTTTCATTGGCAAGGTGTGAAAGTGGAATCTGTATCCTCGTAAAATTATGTCTAGGACCCATTTGTCCTTTGTGACAATGTGCCAGTTGTCTGCAAAAAGTGCGAGTTTTCCCCCCAAGGGGGCTGCCAAGAGAGTATTGCTTGGCCAGATGAGGTGCAAGTCATTGAGTTTGCCTTCTGGTGGTTTGAGACCTGTCTTCTCCTCCCTTCTGTGTTGTAGAGCCCCAATGGTGGTTTATACTGGGCTTGTGGTTGTCCTCTGCCCCTTGGGCGTCTGTATTTAACCCTCTGTGGTCTGTCAGTGGCTGGAAAGGACCAATTATTTGTTGGCCAGTTTCTGCTGAAGCGAGGGGGTTGTACTTGTAGGAAATCTTTGACTGTCTGCATAGATTTTGCCTTATATTCCATTTTCTTTAAAACTTCTTCTGCTTTAACTCCAAAAAGAACATCCTGCTGTAAGGGAGCATCCAGTAGTTTTGCTTTAACATGATCAGGCAGAGTTTGTTCTTTTAACCAAGCATGCCTACGTATAACAGACCCAGTGACAGTTGCTCTGCAGGAGGCCTCCAAAGAATCAATCCCACATTGTAAGGTATGTTTGCCCACTTGCTCAGTGGCATGCAACAGATCCTGTACTTCTTTCACTTCAGATTGTTGAGGGAGAAAGGTTATTCTTTGCTTTAACTGAGAGATTAGAAATTGCTGATACTTAAGCATGTGAAATTGACAATTCAGTGCCCTCATAGCTAGTGTGGCTGAGGTGTAAACCTTTTTCCCCCACCTGTCTAGTGCTTTGGAATCCCTCTCAGAAGGTACTGGGATTTTTAGCCATAGAAGCCTTAGCCCCCTTGGGACCCTGTGAGATAGTCTCTGGGTCAGCTACAGGGCTTTTGTAAAGAAATTTGTGGGAATCAGGCACTCTATAATATCTGTCAGGCTTAGCCAGAGCAGGAGGTAGAGAGTCTGGGTTGAAACTGGATTCTAAATAGACATCATCCACAATGTCTAAAACTGGCAGGATGGCAAGTGGTCTGTGTTGGAGGAGTAAAAGAAACTCTCTGAGCCTTTTCTTTGAGTCAGAGTAGTCCTGACCTTCCCAGTGAAAATGTTCCCTCATAGTGTGTAAAGTTTCCTCATAGTGTGTAAAGAGTATAGTGGGAGGTGATAGTGCTTGGAGAAAGTGTGCACTGAACTCCAGGTGGCTGCCTCCAAAATATCCTTGGTAGGGACCCCCCTGAGGAAGGCTGCAGAGGTAGCTGTGGCTCTGGTGGAGTGGGATCTGATGCATGCAGGCACAGTTTTTCCATGAAATGAGTAACAAAAGCGTATGCAGTGGGCTATCCATTTTGAAATTGTCTGTTTGGAAATAGCCTTTCCTTGAGCACCTGCAGCATAGGACACAAAGAGTTGCTCAGATTTCCTGAATGGCTTTGTCCTGTCCAAATAATAACAAAGTTGTCTGTGAATGTCCAAGGAATGTAGTAGTCTTTCCCCTTTGTTTTGTGGATTAGGATAAAAGGTAGGTAAGTGGATAGTCTGATTCAAAGCTACACTGGATACTACCTTTGGCATAAAGGTAGGGTTGGTTCGTAAGGAAACTCTGTCCTGATGGAAAATGATGAATGGTTGCACAGCCATGAGGGCCTGTAGCTCCGAAACCCTGCGAACTGAGGTGATAGCCAGAAGAAAGGCTGTTTTCCATCAGAAGTACTGTAACTTTGATGAAGAAGCTGGCTCGAAGGGAGGAAGGGTCAGCTTTTCCAATACGCAGTTGAGGTCCCAAGCAGGGACTGGTAGTTTCCTTGGGGGTTTTATATTCTTTGCCCCTCTGAGGAACTGCCTTAAGAGAGGATGAGAGAATAAAGGAGGATCTGTGTTGTACTGTGCAGAAATGGCTGAAGCGTGGATCTTGAAGGAGGAGAAGGAAAGTCCATTGTTTAACATCTCAGCTAGGTACTGTAAAATTTGAGGTATATTTATTACCCAAGGATTCTGTTCCTTCTTTTGATTCCAGGCACAAAATCATTTCCATTTGGCGGAGTAGGCCTTTCTAGTAGCAGGTCTTCTGGCCTCCAAGATGACATCCTGCACCTCTCCTTGGAGAGGAGAAACTGTTGGGAAATCAAGGAATTATCCATGCAGCTTGATTTAGAGTTTTGAGATGGCTGTGAAGAGTTTTGTAGTTGTGCTGGGACAACAGAAGAGGGACTAGGTAGGATCCATGGCGGGGAATGTGTCAGGCTCTTCAGGAGCGGATACCAGTGTTGCCTTGGCCAGTCTGGAGCAATGAGAATCATTTTCGGCCTCTCTGCTCTGGCTTTTAATAGAGCTTTGGGCAGCAGAGGAAGAGGCGGGAAGGCATAGACTGTCAATGTTGCCCAATTGAAGGAAAGTGTGTCCACTTTCCAGGCCTGTGGATGATAGTTCCTTGATCAAAATTTTTTCAACTGGCAATTTCTGTGGGTAGCAAAGAGATCTATGTCTGGCTGTCCCCATGCCTGAGTTATCTCTGTGAAAATTTGAGGATGCAACTTCCATTCGTGTGGATCTGTCATATTTCTGCTTAGGTTGTCTGCCAGTGTGTTTTCCTTCCCTGGCAGGAATTGTGCCTGTAGTTGAATTTTCAATTCCAGTGCTGTGTTCCATAGGGTCATGGCTTGCCTGCACAGGGGGTATGAATGAGTTCCCCCCTGTTTGTTTATGTACCACATCACTGTGGTGTTTTGTCTGTCCTTATCAATAGCTGGCCTGGATGCAGTAGGTCTTTGAAGGTCATAATAGCCTTGCACGGCTAGCATTTCCTTTTGGTTGATGTGAAGGAGCTTCTCTTTTCGTGCCCATTTTCCCTGAATGCACTGATTTGTCATGTGTGCTCCCCATGTGTAGTCTGAGGCGTCTGTTGTGATGATTTGAGTTGCTTGAGGTACACAGAAAGGAAGACCTGTGTTTCTTTGGCAAGCTTGAGCCCACCACATAAATTCCTTTTGAAGGCATGGAATGAGTGGTATAATTGCTTCCAAGCTGTGGCTGTGTTGAGACCATAAGTTTTTTAGGTACCATTGAAGTTTCCTCATATGCAGCTTTGCACATGGGATAAGTAGGATGCAAGATGCCATGAGTCCCAGAGCCTGCAAGACTTTCCTTGCAGTTAGCCTGGTGTAAGTTGCCATTTTTCTGAAGTATTGAGACAATTGCCCTTGCTTGTCTGGCGTGAGGTAGGCCATCTGGGTGGTTGTATCCAAGTTGGCACCCAGGAAAATTATTTGTTGAGAGGGTATTAGTTTTGATTTCTTTTTGTTGACTGTGTATCCCAGGAAGTTCAACAGTTTTATTACAAACGCCAGGTGCTGAAGTAGTATGTCCTTGCTGTCCGCTTGGATCAGGCAGTCGTCCAGATATGGGTAGATTTGTATCCCTTGTAGTCTGCAGAAGGCGATTACTGATGCCAGGCATTTCGTAAACACTCTGGGCACAGAAGATAAGCCAAAGGGCAATGCAGAGAATTGGTAATGGGTTGAACCTGCAAGAAATCTGAGGTATCTTCTGCAATCTTGTCTGATAGGGACATGCAGGTATGCCTCCTTGAGGTCCAAAGTTACCAGCCAAGACTCCTTGCCCAGCATGGGAAGAACCTGCTGTAATGTGAGCATCTTGAATTTTGGCACCTGTAGATATGTGTTTAGGATGGATAGGTCTAAGATAGGTCTCCAATCTTTGTCTTTCCTTGGTACCAGGAATAGTCTGGAATAAAACCCTTGACCTTGTTCTTTAGCAGGTACCTCTTGAATTGCTTTCATGTCCATGAGAGCTGAAATTTGTTTTTGTGCCTCTGCCCTTTGATTTTGTGGCAGGTTTGGCATGCCTCTCATTTTTGGAAGGGTGTGAAAGTGGAACCTGTAGCCTCTGTCTATAATGTCCAGAATCCATTTGTCTTTTGTAACAATATGCCAATTTTTGAGAATAATGTCAGTTTTCCGCCCAAAGGTGCTGCCATTAAAGCTTTGCTTGGCAGGTGTAGGGGGAAGTCATTGTGTCTGTTTTCTAAAAGACTGTGATCTATCTTCTCCACCTCTTGGGGTTGGTGCTTGCCACTGTCTGGCTCTGAAAGATCCTTGAGGTTGCCCTCTACCCCTTGGATGCCTGTATCTGCCCCTTTGAGGTCTGTCCATGGCTGGAAAGGACCAATGTTTTGAAGGCCAGTTTCTGCTGAAACGTGGAGGCTGTACCTGCAAGAAATCTTTCACTGTTTGCATTGATTTCGCTTTTTCCTCCATTTTCTTTAGCACCTCCTCTGCTTTAACACCAAACAATACATCTTTTTGAAGAGGTGCATCTAATAATTTAGCTTTGACATGATCTGGTAAGGTTTGCTCTTTGAGCCAAGCATGCCTACGTATAACAGACCCCGTAACAGCAGCTCTACATGAGGCCTCTAAAGCATCAAAACCACACTGCAAGGTATGTTTACCCACTTGCTCTGCACCATGCAACAAATCCTGCAACTCTTTTAAATCTGGTTGTGTCATTTTGCTTTTCAGGTGAGATATCAAAAACTGTTGATACTTTAACATATGGAACTGACAGTTTAATGCCCTCATGGTTAAAGTGGCCGAGGTGAACACCTTTTCCCCCCACCTTTCTAAAGATCTGGAATCTCTCTCTGAAGGTAATGGGTTTTTAGCAGTAGAGGCCTTAATTCCCTTGGGACCCTGTGAAATAGTTTCTGGGTCAGCAGTATGGCTTTTATATAGGAACTGGTGAGAATCAGGAACCCGGTAATACCTGTCTGGTTTAACAGGAGCTGGAGGCAAAGAATCAGGATTAAGGCTGGCTTCTGTGTACACATCATCCAATATATCTAAAACAGGAGGGATAGACAGAGGCCTTTGCTGGGGGAGCAGAAGAAATTCCCTGAGCCTTTTCTTGGAATCTGAGTAATCTTGGCCTTCCCAGTGAAAGTGTTCCCTCAATGTATGCAAGGTTTCCCCAAAAGAGAAGTCCTCAGGGGGGGAGACCGAGGGGATAGACTCCTCTGCATCCTATCTGTTATGACTGCAGCTGTATGCACGATGAACATCTCTCTGAGCCTTTTCTTTGAGACAGAGTAGTCCTGACCTTCCCAGTGAAAATGTTCCCTCATAGTGTGTAAAGTTTCCCCAAAGGAGTCTTCAGGAGGAGAAGCTGAGGGAATAGAGTCCTCAGCATCAGAATCTTCATAAGGAGAAAAGGAGTAGTCTTGGTCCTCAGAGGAGTCTGAAGAAAAGGACATTTGCTCAGAGGATGCATAATCTTCCTCTTGTCTAGGCCTTTTGTCAGGAGGGGGCTGGGAACCCCTGATTAAAGAAATCAAATCTTCAGCCATTTTGAGCATCTGTTTCTTAGGCATGGGGCCTTGAACAGGAGACTGAAGTGCAGTCCTTTTAGATTTAGAAGGAGTCTTCGACTTAGAAAACCTTTTAATGGTGAGAGTCGTCAGTCTGAAAACGCCTTCAGAAACCGATGGCGTTTCTGTAGCACCGACGTCTTTTGTAGCAAGGTCGTCAGAAGGGCCTGAAGTAAAAGGCTGCGTCGGCCTGGTACATTCCGTCAAAATTTCCATAGCGGTCTCGGGTTCCAGATCTGCGGTAGTCAGGGGCTGCGTCGGAGCCTCACTGAGGACCGGAGAACCGGAGACTGGAACGGCCGAGGCCTCGGAATCTGGCTTAGGCCTGGGCTGTCTGTCCTTATCCCTGCGTTTTTTGTGCACGCCGGTAGTCGGTTGCTCCGACGGCATGGTGTAGTTAAATTTCCTACCGAAGTAATGCAGTGCGAAATCAAAGCGCCTTTTAATAGTACGCTTATTAAACCTAGCACAAAACCGACATGTAGTGACGTCGTGGTCTGGGCCTAGGCAAGGTATGCAATAAAAATTAAAATCCTTATGAGGTATTTGCTTCCCACAAGAAATACAATTGTTAACTTTTTCTGACATCGGTCTGAGGCAAGAAAAGTTTCCCCAACGGGGTACTTAGCTTTATAGAAGACTTCGGTCTGAAATTCGAATTCGAAAATCTCAGGAGTCGGCCGACCGGCACTTGCGAACTGCTTCTGCTTCGGGCACCACGCGGCAAGAAAGACTGAAGAAAATGGCATTGGTTGCATTATATATACCCCATGACGCACTGACGTCAGGGAAGAGGCGACAGCAACCGATGCCGGACCAAGACTTTGGAATTCCGGCTGACTGCGGGACCGCCTGACGACAGGATAACCCAAGTGTGATGACTGCAGCAGGGTAACACGATGAACATCCATGGTTCTGTGGGCTACCTCTGCTGAAGGAGCAAGAGTGCTCCCTTCCCCCCCACCTCTGGGAGAACTATCTCTTTGTGACTCTTGGAAAGGACCCTGGGATTAGCAGAACTTCACCTTTCTATCTCCTTGTTGATCCCAGGAAAAATGTATTCCTAGGGAAGACAAGGTCTCTCCTCCTTGCTCACTTCTGGAGAGCATTTCCTTTACTTTTGGGCCAAATAAGGAAGATTCATCAAATGGAGCACTAATGAATGAAGACTTGAAGGGTTCTGCAAATTCACACAGGCGCATCCAAGCAAATCTCTATGGCTATGCCTGAACCAGCCACTTGTGAGGTACCTTCTGCATCATGGGAAATCAGCCTCATGGACACGTTAGTTACAGACTGAAGGGAGGCCAGTTGCAAAGAGACTCTATGTTGGTCCAGGATAGACATGGACCCAGAAAGAGGTTTCTTACTTCAAAGAATGCATTAAATTGAAGCTGGTTCCTAAAGGGTTACGCCAATGGCGCTACCCAACTGGTCTAATCAAGGATTCTTTCATCAAGAACTCATTGCCTTATTTGACAAACATGGCTTCGAATTTTTAGAAGCCTTAATTCAGCAGTATAATGCTCAAATCGACATCTTAAAGCTGGAACTGGAAATATTAGAACGGAATATCATGGGTGACGGTGATTTCCCAAGATACAAGTTTGATTATGCACGTATTTATTTGAGCATAGACAGTGCAATGACTAAAGCAACTGAGATCAAAAAGAAGAAGATTTTAAGGGATAAAAGGGACTACGATAATAAAGCCGCGTACCCGGCTCCACCAGAGCCACAAAACATCAAGGGAGGAATAATTCCCATCACCCAGGCAACCACCAATCACCAAAGCGCCCAACAGAATGTAGAAATGGAATGTCACCCCCCCCCCCCAAAAGTGGATGATGCAAATGGAGTACAGATGTCTCCCCATAGATGGAGCGAACGGATTAGGGGAAACCAACAAAAGAACAACGCCTATTTCCCCACTAACTGCACTGAACCTGGAACCTCTAACCAGCAGGTTTTTCAGGAAGGCAACCGAAAACAGCAGCAGCAACCGCGGAAAGGACAATATCAAGGCCAACAACAAAAGAAGCAGAAACGTTGGAGAAGGTAAATACTGCTTCTGATAACAAGCTTGAGATACTGACTAACTTTCAGGGTGATTTCAAGATATACAATTTTTCATTTGTTAAAGTCACCACTGAAGTAACGAATATTCTTTCCAAAGGATTATCCTTTGTGCCAGACAATAGAGCTAATGTTGCTAAAACATTGGTAGATTTAAAAAATGTTTGTTCGCAAAAAATCTATCTGTATTGTTGGGCAATAACTGAGTATGCACAATGATTTGAGAATTGCTAGTGTATTTAATCCTCCAATGCATGAAACGTTAAATGTTTTTGAGAAAATTTGTGAAATGGATATTAGGGCTGTTCTTGGTAAAAATCAGTTTAACTATGTAGATAGAAATATGTCTTTGATTGAAAAAGAACTGCTGAATTTTCTTAAACTTCAGAAAGTACGTATCATGAAGCCCGACAAACGGGGTGGTCTTGTGTTCATGGATGAAATAGATTATCATGGGAAAATGTCAGCTATCCTTGAAAGTGACAATAAGTGAGTTTGAATGACGTCAATAGTGCATACAGATGGGTAAATTGTATTATCAATGATTAGTTTCTGGAGAATTGTGTGAATACTAACACATATTATTACCTGACAATGCCAGCACTCGTAACACCTGTTATTTTTGGATCTCCCAAGATCCATAAGGACCTCTCCAATCCTCCTTTTCGACCCATAGTAGATGGGTGTAAATCCAGCACATATGCCTCTGCCAAGTATGTAGATAGTAAATTAAAACCACTCATACATACAGAACAGCAAATTTGCCATGATTCCTGGAGTTTCTTGGAAGGTATAAACCATTTAGAATTTGATGCCTGTCACAACTTTTTGACAGCAGACATAAAATATTTATATACTGTCACACCCCAGGAACTAGGTTTGCAGTGGGTAAGTGAGTTTTTAATAATTAAAGGAATGGATAGCAATGAAATTGATTTAATAGAAGTACTACTCGAATTGGTATTACAAAATAACTACATCTTATTCAATAACCAATTTTTCCTGCAAAAATCAGGGGTAGCCATGAGCTCCCCCTGTGGGGGAAGCTTCGCAAACTGCGTGATGGCCTACTGGGAAAGGGAATTCCTATTTAACAACGCCATGTTCAAGGAGAACACTGTTTGGTACACTCGTTATCAAGATGACATGCTTTTTTATATGGAAAGGATCACTTGAAACAGTAGAGGAATTCCTAAATACCATTATAAAATTTACTAACTTTCTAGAATTTACCTACCAGTTTGAGATAGAAACCATTAACTTCTTAGATGCACAATTGTCTACGGACACAATGAATAGGAGATATAAGGCTGCCATTTATAGAAAGCCTACTTATTCTAATGCTTTTCTCCATTTCAGCAGCAGCCATCCTTTTCATCAAAAAAGAGCTGTAATAAAAGGACAATTGGTACGAGCAGCCAGAATGGTTTCTTCTGATGATGATTTCCAAGTTGAATGTGAACTTCTAAAAAATATGTTCACAAAAAGAGGATATCCGATATACCTCTTTGAACAACTGTTTAATGAAGTACATAGAAAAAGGAAAAATGGGCATTTTAGGCCCATCTTGTGGAAAGGCTATAGGAAAGCAGTACATTATTTAACTACACAAGACAGAAATACCAATAATCTTCCCATACAGTTCAATCCCAGACTTTGTTTTTTAACTATCTATTTTATGGATGCAAAAAACATCAAGGATATTATCATTAAAAATTGGGCCCTTGTTATGGAAGATAGTACTGTGTACAGAAATTTGTGTGGAAAGCCCACCATAACATATAGAAGAGGCCCAAATGTGAAAAACATACTAGAATGTCAGACCACAATACCTAAAAGCAATTGGGGTATGAAAAAATGTGGCAGATGCCACCAATGCTAATTTATAAACATAGGGAACTGTTTTAGTATACACAACAAAATCTACAGTGTAAAAGGAAGACTTAATTGTGAGACAACAGGGGTAGTTTACCTTGCCCAATGCCAGCAGTGCCAAAGTTTCTACATAGGGAAAAACAGAACGGGCACTTAAACATAGGATTTACGAACACCAATACCAGATTGGCAAGATGTCAACTACCAATGCTTTGGCAAAGCATGTTATAGACAATCCTACACATAAATTCCATTTTATTATCATTGATCAAATAAGTAAAAATATTAGAGGCGGTCCGTGGGAACTGAAGTTGGAAGAATGTGAACTATTATGGCAGTTAAGAACCAATGTCCATGTTCCACCAGGGCTAAATGAATTTAGTTCAATTAAATGCATTCTAAACTTAAAATCATTGGATAGGTAATATGTTGTATGAAATGTGTATACATTTATTCAGTTATATTTTACAATGATGATACCACTCAATTTAAGTAGCAGTTCTCTATATAATATGGTTTATATTTGTCTTATTTTGTGTTATATAAGGAATTATAATGTTTAAATTTCTTTGTGCTTTTTAGCATTTTAAATTCCATTTGTAATGGCATTTCTTATAGCACTTAACAGTTTGATCAATTTGAGGAAGCTTGTTAATTGTTTTATTAACTTAACTAATTAAAAGCCTTATATAAGGCATTGAATGTTGGGTAGAGTTTTGTCTGAAAAAGTTCATTGTATAGTGTGGATGAATGAATGTGCTTACAATAAAGAACTGGGATTTTTTTTTAGCACTCCTTGGCTGTTCTTTTGTTACTTTCAGTGGTTTTTCGCAAGTGTCCTTTGGATGGGCCCAGAAAGAGATTTAGAGAGCTCCTTAGTCAAATCTCTCTGCATTCTTGTGAAATGTGCCAAGTAATTAAACGACCACAGAGCAAAAGTCTGTGAAGCATAAATGCGCTTACCAAATCTGTCCAAAGCCCTAGATTCCCTGTTAGGGGAATGAAGAGAAGAGCTTTCTTCTATAAACCCTTTTTTAGTGTCTGCTGCCACAACCATGGCATCAACTGGGAACCCCTTGCTCCAGTGTGATCTGTCATTCAGAAGGGATGAGAACTTGTGTGGGCACTTAGGGATGGGGTCCACAGTTATTGGGTTCTTTCCATGCCTGGTGTGAAACGAGGTCTGTAAATTCATCAGCCAGGGGTCACCAAACATGTAGCCAGGACAGACCCAAAACCCTCTAGGCACACCGGCTCCTCCTGGGACGGGGTGTCAGAAGACCAACCATCTTTTTGCTTTAGGATTTCAAGAATGCCTTCAAAGGAGATGTCTTCATGTGGAGATTTGGGGGACCCTTCCCCTTCATGAAGATCGATGTCCTCAGTGAGAGATTCCTGAGGGGAATCCAAGTGTCTCCTTTCACATATTCTCTTCAGAGGGACCTCATCAATTGGATGGTCTGGTGAGGTATCAGAAGTGACAGGGGATTCCTGAGGGACTGACTGGAGACTTGAACTGGCTGGCTGTCCCAATGGAATAGAAAATCAAGGCTCAGAGCAAAGACCTGAAGGTGGTAGAGTGATATGATCCGAGAGGGGTAGGTATGGCATTTTTCTAGGTAAAAAGAAAGCCCTCTCCATGATTTCAAAGGCACAGTGCCTAGGACAGACTAAAGCCAGAGGTAGTGGAGATGACATGTCCTGCACAGTTGACCCCCGAATCCCTCCAAGCCCTCCACCCAAGGATAAAGTCAGACCAGAGTTGTACAGTCAAACCTCCAAGGGGCAGGGACAGATCTGACAACTTCAGATTCAACCCTAGTCCTCCGGATCTGTCACTTGACGTTTCAGATCTGAGAGTTTTGCAGCTCTGAAAGACTCGGAGCTGGACGGCTCAGAGAAGTGACTGGAGTCAATGAATGAACTGTCTTTGGATCCAGTAAAACACCTCCAGGGATCTCTGATTACAGGGCTCCAAAATGACAGGTTGGATTAGAGAAGGAGAAATTTAAGGAGGCCCAGTCATGGGCAGGCTCACAAATCCAATGGGAGCCACAGCTGGAATTACATCCATCCGGATATGTGCTCTGAGGAATTTCCTCATCATTCTATCTACTTCAGTCTTGGACAAACTCCTGGAAGACCTCAGTGAGGAGCAGGTGGATGGTGGCCTCAAGTGCTTGCTTGCTTGAAAACTCTTGCAAACATGAGGAAGGGGGTTAAGAAAGTATTGAATCCGGAAAATTAAGAGATGACCGGATCCAAGTCGATTTTGTTTCTGGAGGAGTAGGAGGATCTGAAGTAATTTGATCCGACTTTTTTGGAGGTGGCTCTGAAGAAGGAGCCAAATACACAATAGGATCTAGAGACCTCTTTTAAGACTCTGGTCTTTGGGTGCAGAGTCAGGCTTCCCTTTGTCAGATATTTTTAGGGGGTTTGAGCCCCAGCTGGAATAGAGGAAGAAGGAGAAGGAATAAGACCCTTCAAAAAGTACAGTTGTATACACTAACCATAAATGTAGATGTTCGAGAGTATTCTCTGTTGCAGTCATCACCTGTGGGTTATCCCTGCTGTGGTAGCCCTCAGCCGGCCCGAATACCAGAGTCAATGTTTTTCTGCTTTGGTTGCTGTCACTTGCTGCCTGACGTCAGGATGTCAGTGCTATAAAGGAAGGCAGCCGACGCCATTACATCAGTTTTTCTTGCCCTAACCAGTCAGAGGCCCAAGTAAATATGGTAAAGTGGTCCTGGTGGCTAAAAGCCACCGTTATAAACTTACATCTCCCTAAAGAAAGAAGATATAAGGGGGAAGGAGGGTGGGAAACCAGGACTGCAACAGTCAATACACTTGAACATCTACATTTATGGTAAGTGTACACAACTGTACTATGTTCTTCGTGTTTCACTGTTGCAGTCATCACCAGTGGGAGGATTCCCAAAGCTGAGGAGAGGGGTGGTAGGATTAGTAAGAGACCTAGGAATGGGTCACAGCATGCCTTGCAGAACTGCAGAGGCAAACCCTGCCCTAGCCTTAGAAAATAGAGGTAGGTGGTAATGCTTGGTAAAGGTATGGACAGAAGTCCAGGTGGCAGCTTCCAGGATGTCCCTGGTGGGAACTCCTCTGAGGAATGCTGTGGAAGTGGAGGGTGCCCTAGTGGAATGGGTTTGAATAAACTTGGGGCGGGGGGGTTCCCATGCAATCTGCAGCGGAAATGGATACATTGTGATATCCATTTGGAATTAGTTTGTTGGAAATGGGCTTTCCCTCTGCCCCTGGGGCAAAGCTGACAAGTAGTTGGTCTGTTTTCCTGAAAGGTTTAGTACGGTCCAGATAGTATCTGAGCTGTCTGGGCACATCTAGTTAGTGCAGAATTCTTTCCCCCTTGTTTTCAGGGTTAGGAAAGAAAATGGGTAGATGTATGGCCTGGTTGAGAGTTACATTAGATATAACCTTGGGCATAAAAGAGGGATTAGTCCTCAGGGAGACCCTGTCTGCATGGAAGATGATGCAGGGCTCAATGGCCATCAGTGCCTGAAGTTCTGAAACCCTTCTGGCTGAGGTGATAGCTACGAGAAAAGCAGTCTTCCAGGTGAGGTATTTTAGTTTTGCTGAAGCAGCAGGTTCGAAGGGTGGTAAAGTTAGTTTTTCCAAATCATAATTCAGGTCCCAGGCTGGAGCGGGTGGCCTTCTGGGAAATCTGATATTAGAAGCCCCTGTGAGGAATTGTTTAATCAAAGGATGGGAGAACAGGGGCTGTTCTGTATCAAAATGAGCTGAAATGGCTGAGGCATGGATTTTAATACAGAAGAAGGAGAGACCACTATTAAGCAGCTCCGCTAGGTAGTCCAGGATAAGAGGGATGGAAGGTTGTGAGGTACTGCTCCCTCAGGAATGGCTTCAGGAGCAGAATCTTTTCCATTTTCCTGCATACGATTTTCTGGTGCTGGGCCTTCTGGCCTCTGTGATAATGTCTAGGACCTGTTTGCTTAACAGGGGCCCCTTGTTTGCCCTTAGAGCATTAGCCATGCTGATAGTTTGAGAGTCTGCAAGTCCGGGTGCAACATCCCCCCCCCACCTAAGTTAAGAGGTCTAAGATCAGGGGAAGCTGTAAGGTCAGGCTGAGCAGTAAGGGGTACCAATGTTGTCTGGGCAAATCTGGAGCAATGAGGATGGCCTTTGGTCTCTCCTCCCTTATTTTGATCAGTACCTTGGGAATAAGAGGCAGAGGAGAGAATGCGTACACAAAGAGGGTGTTCCAGGGAAGGTCAGGGCATCCACCTTCCACGCTAGTTGATGATACTCCCTGGTACAGAATTTTTTCAGCTGCAGGTTGAGGTGTGAAGCAAAGAGATCCACCTCCGGAGTCTCCCACGCCCGAGTGATTGTAAAAAGATTTTCCTGTGGAGCTGCCATTTGTGGGGGTCTAGGTATTGGGCTATCAGGTGTAGTCCCATGGAAGAGGATGTCAGCCACAGGTTCTTGGCTAGCCTGCACAGAGGGTTAAGATTGGGTGAACCTAACAGGCCAACGGAAACAGAGGTAAACAGCTTGGTTTTTAATATTTCCTCTGTACAGCTTACTGCTGCACAGTTAGCATTGCTGAACAAAGGTCTATCATTCATCCCTGCCAGAGAAGCTGAGTTAACTAGTGTCTTAATTGATCTTAGATTGTTTGGTAGGACTCTTACATTGAAAGCTATGCTACTTGACCCTGTTAATACTGACATTGCTTCCTTTAGAAAACCCAGCACTTTTATTCCACCATCCAATGCCATGATAGAGACCTTTATTCAGATTTGTGAGAAACAAATAAGAAGAGAGTTCAAATCTAATAGAAAGAAGAGATACTTTAATCTTAATAATGACTAAGAGAGTTTCTAGACCTGCCCAATGAACTCAAGAACTTGAGATCCTTACAGATTAGACCAGCAGATAAGGGTGGTGGAATTGTTGTGCTAGACAAGGACTTATATCAAACACAAATGCATAATTGCTGTGTGATGACACCACTTATGTTTGTATTTCTAAAACTGCTGTTTATGGTATGACCGAGAAGGTTTCTTTATTTATTTTTTATCTACTTATGAGGGGTATGATTGATAATAAGTTGTTTAAATATTTTGAGGTACAGCAACCACTCATACCAATCATTTATGGCTTATCCAAAGTACATAAAAATCTAACCTTGCCGCCCATGTGCCCAATAGTGTCTAGGAAAGGTTGGGTAACCGAGCCACCTTCTATCTATATCAAAAAGAATTTACATTCTCTGTTGGACACTTCTGACACCGTCCTAAAAGACACTAGGACCTTCAAAGATTATATGTGGCTACTTCTGATTTGAGTGCACTATCTTTTAGTGACAATGGATATAGAGTCACTCTTTACTGTGATTCCCAATATTTGGGGCATAGAAAATGTCAGGAGATTTATGCATGTCAATCAATCACTGTTTTACTGAGGAAAAGATCAATTTAATTTGTGCCCTTTTAAAATTGGTTTTAGAAAACAATGTCTTTTTGTTTGAAGATCATTTTTATGCACAAAAGGTTGGCGTGGTGAAGGGCACAGCTTGTGCCAACAGCTATGCCAACCTTGTATTGGTACAATGGGAGAAAGATGTTTTACTTCAAGTTGAGGGCTTCTCTGAACATATATTATGGTATGTAAGATTTGTGGACGATATTTTTTTTCTCAAATAATTTTTATTTTCCAAATATTATAATATTTAACAATACAATCATCAGTGAAACAAGTATTATAAGCCTTTATGTACACTATGTACAACTGACCTGAAAAAAAAATATGAAATAAAAAAATTTATAATATTCAATCAGTACAGTACGAAGTTACGCATTTAATTAGTTAGAGTTCAGTTTTAATGTCTCAATACGAGCAAGATTTTTTCCCAAGGATTGTTTATCCATGTTTTAGGAAAGATTCTCGATTCTTTCACCTTGATTTCTAATTTCGCCGTTTCTTCCATCAATCTCAAAAATTCTTCCAGAGTAGGTTCTTGTGAAGACTTCCACTTTCTAGTTATACATTTCCTTGCCACAGCTAGTATGGACCAAAGTAGGTATAGATCTTTTTTATTCATTTCAGTAGTATCATTAACTTTTAAGAGAACTAAAGATTTGGTTAAAATAAAGGTATCTCTGAATATAGCTTGGAGAAAAATAGTAATTTCTTCCCAGAAATTTTTTTATGTTAATACAATCAAAAAATATATGAGACCGGTCAGCTTTACAAGTTAAAGAACATCTCCAACAAATACAATTATCAAGTAAATTAAATTTGGCTTGTTTACCAGGTGTAATAAATGCCCTGTGAATATATTTCCAGGTAAATATTTTCCATACTTGTAAATTAAATGTTAACTTAATAGAACAAAGAAGATTTGTTTTACTTTCAATTGATAGATTGGTATGACATCCTTTCGCTATGAAATTCCAATATCTTGTATTATGGTTACTTTTATATGTTATCAATATTTTGTATAATTTTGAAATTAGATTTGTCCAATTACATTTGTTATAAATAACTTCAAATATAAGACTGATCAAATTTATACTAGTTTTATAAGGAGAATTAATAATTTTAGTGTTAAGGTCAGTTGAGAGTCTCACGCAGTTTATAGAGTTTTTACATCAGTCTACAGATTTTTTTAAGATTTACGTTTAAATATTCTTTTGATGAAATTGAATTTCTTGATGTTAAGGTGAACAAAACTGATCTGACTAGCTTAGTAACTAGTGTTTATAGGAAACCCACAAGAAAGAATAATCTGCTCCATAGAGATAGCATACATCCTAGGCATGTTACCCGGAATGTTGTTAAGGGGCAGGTGTACAGGGTCATGAGACTCCACAATAATGGCGAACAGCTTGCCGAAGCCTTGGAGACCTTGAAAATGTTTTTTACAGACACAGGCTATAAGGAAAAGGATATTGACAGTTGTATTACTGATGCGTATAAGGAGAGAGGGGGCAAATGTAGGCCATATTACGCTGCTGCATCTAATACTGAAGCCATAGCTACAGAACAAAGGACAGGATTTATTAGGTTTCCTCTCACATACTCTTCTAATGTCTGATACAAGAGGTTTGGGAGGTCACTCAGTGGAAGTTCTAGCTTTGCTGGGAGTTTTCATTTTGTTTTTACTGATTGTTTTTTCTGTCTGCAAAAGGCTATGGCCGGGGCTAAGCATTTGGTGGGATACCCTGGGAGCAGTAGGTAAGCCAAAGGGTAGCGCAGAGAACTGAAAGTATTGTGAGCCTGCTCTGAAATGAAGGAATTTCCTGTAGGATTCCCTTATAGGGATGTGGAGGTAGGCATCTTTTAGATCTAGGGTAACTAACCAGGCATTTTTTTGTCAGCATAGGTAGCAACTGCTGCAAAGTTAGCATTTTGAATTTGGGGACCACCAGGAAGGTGTTCAGAATGGATAGATCCAGGATGGGGCGCCAAGTGCCCTCTTTTTCTGGGAACAAGGAACAGTCTGGAATAAAAGCCTTTGCTGTTTGATATGAGGGGACAGGTTCTACTGCCCCTTGGGATATGAGAGTTTGGACTTGTTTCAGTGCCTCTGTCCACTGATTTGGAGGTAAATCTGGGTATCCTCTTCGAACTGGGAGTTCATTGAAGGAGAATTTGAATCCCTGAAAAATTATCTTTAAGACCCATTGGTCCTTTGTTAAAGAAAGCCAATTTTCTTTGCAGAAGGAGAGCCTTCCTCCTAGTTTCTGGTGAGTGAAAAGAAAGCAGAGGGGGGAGAGGGAGTCATTGAGAGGTTTTGCCATAGAGGAATGGCTTAGAACTCCCTGCCTTTGGAATGGAAGTGGTCCACTGTTTGGTTCTCTGCTGTCCCTGGGATAGGAGTCTGGGTGGTCTGTCCCTGCGGGACTTACCTTGCCCCTGTCTGCTAGGTGCAGGAAAGGACCAGTGTTTTGAGGGAAACTTCCTGCTGAACCCAGGAGGTTGTACCTGAAGGAAATCCTTTACTGTCTGCATAGATTTTTGCTTTGTCTTCCATCTTTTTAAGCATCTCTTCTGCTTTTACTCCAAACAAGTGGTCCTTATCCAGGGGTGCATCAAGTAATTTAGATTTGACATGATCAGGGAAAGGTTGTTCCTTCAACCATGCGTGCCTTGTAATGACAGATCCTGACACTGCTGCCCTGCTTGAGGCTTCTAGGGCATCACATCCACAGAGTAATGAGTGTTTAGACACTTGACAAGTACAGTGCAGTAAATCTGCTAACTCTTTCAAATTGGCACAGTCAGGAAAGGTTGAAATCTTTTGTTTTAATAGTTCCAAAGTGTGCTGTTGATATTTTAACATGTGGAACTGACAGCTGAGTGCTCTGATAGCCAAGGTTGCAGAGGTGTATACTTTTGTACCCCATCTGTCCAGAGCTCTGGAGTCCTTGTCAGAAGGAATAGGATTCTTTGCAGAACTAGTCTTAGCACCTTTTGATCCTTGGGTAATGACCTCCGGGTCTGCAGCAGGATTTCTATACAGGTATTTGTGAGAATCCAGTACTCTGTAATACCTGTCAGGTTTTCTGGGAGCAGGTATGAGGGCATTTGAAGTTAAGTTGGATTCATGGAAGACATAATCAACCACCTCTAAGATTGGAGGGATGGCCAAAGGTCTGTGCTTGGCCAGGTCTAGAAACTTTCTTAGTCTTTCCTTAGACTGAGGGAAGTCCTGGGATTCCCAGTGGAAATGTTCCCTGAGGGTCTGAAGGGTTTCCCCAAAGGAAAGATGTTCTGGTGAGGAGGCAGAAGGAATGGATTCCTCTGCATCTGAATCCTCATAAGCAGTCAGAGGTTGTTGTTCCTCTTCAAAATCTGAATAATCAGACTCCTCAGAATCTTGTTCTGTCAGTATTTCAGGAGAAAGGTCTCTTTTCCTTTTAGAAGGTGTGGCCTGACTACCCCTGATAAGGGTGATAAGATCCTCTGCCATTTTAAGCATTTGAGGTTGGGGTGGGGGAGCAGGAGTAAAATGGTGGCTAGAGGTAGTTTTCCTAGGAGTGGCCTTGCCTCTAGGCCGGTCTGAGAGAAACAGTAGTCAGAGGAGAAGACGTCGCTTTTTTGTCTAGATTCCGTAGTGTGAAAAACCTCCTTGGAAGCCAATGCCTGCATTGCAGCTCCGGACCCAACCAAGGCAGAGACAACCAAAGGCTCGGAAGATGAAGAAGATTTCTGTGACATACCGGACACCGAAAGGTTCTCAGTAGAGGCCTGCGAAGGTATTGAATCGGGCATCAAGGGCTGGGAAGGCAACTCACTGAATTCCGGAGAACTGACAACCTGCTTAGCGGCAGAGTAGTCGGAAGGCTTAGCCTTGTGTGGTCTGTCTCTATCTTTATCCTTACATTTTTTGGAATGTCTACAGATTGTTGGCTGACGGATGCCATTTCGGAAAGCAAAGACGGAAGACGAAAATACCTGGCTACAATAAGAGCTCTACGACGAATGGTTCTTGTGTTAAAGAGGGCACAGAACCGGCAGAGGGGGACATCCTGGTCTGACCCTAAACAAGTGACACAATATGAATGGAAGTCTCAGTGTGGTATTTTCTTTCCACAGGTGAGACAATTAACTTTTTCGGACATCGGTTAGTGCAAGAAAAAAGGATCCACCAATGGGGTAATTAGCTTTAGACATTTTCAGCTGTAATTCAAACTCTGGTAGCGACCGACCAACACACTTGCGAAATGCTTCTGTTATGGGCTCCACAGCAAGAAAAAAAACAAAAAGTACACCAAGGCACTAAAATGGCTAAGAAGTCCACAGGTACCCTGAATATGGAACGCAGGCTCTATGCAGTAGTACAAAAACATGAGTTTATTCAGCAAGCAAGACACACATTAATGCTGTACACACACTACATTTTCATCTCAATTACTTCTTCAGATGCGGAACGAATCCTATCAGATTGCTTTTATAATGCCTCCAATACAAAAATTCCACTAATTAACATTCTGTCCCCATGTCTGGCACATTCCCCTCCAGTTTTTTGGCCTGTCTCCATAATGTTTGTTGTAAGAAGTATTTCCAACTACCCTCTGTGATGCTGTTCGTCACACACCCACATTAAGTCTCCCTCACTGTGAGCAGGACTTCATGTCATCATGTTAGCCAGATATACTGCACAGCTCTGCAGCTGAGAAGTACATTCTGATCTACAGTTCTCATAAAAGTAACAGAAAATAAAACGGGAATATGGAATGGATGGATAATGAAATGCAGCAGTAATTCCTCATACCATGCCAGGCTCCTAACATGATTATTCAATTTCAAATTTAAGTAAAGTACAGCAAAACTGAAGAACAATAAAAAGAACAAACTTAAATTCCAGTAAAATGACAACAGTTAAAAACATCTAACAATAACTAAAGATGACTTTAAATATGGATAGTAGAAAAACAGTGGAAAATATGACTTACTGTAACTAACTAAATGCAAACTGTAAAACTACAATGTTAAAGACTAGTTAATGCCACCTACTGCTGGGACTTTATCAGCTAATCAGGTAGTAAAATCTGGACAGACTACCATTGGCAGGCGAAAGCCTAAATAACTGAGTATTTCAGCCACTCCCCTAAAACAACCAACAACCACAGGCAGACTGAAATAGTGAGACAGATGATACCAAAACTACAAACCCTAAAGACAAGCAAGATGCAAACTATGTAAGGTTAAACACATTAGGATTAAATAGAGCCTGTGGGTTCTATTCTCATTCCAGATGATTGCGCTGCTAACATTAACAGTGCAGCAGTCCTGAGAGTGTTGTCCTTCAATGAGACGTTAAATTGAGGTCCTATCTGCTTGAGTTCTAGACTGCTCAGATGGATGTAATCAATCTCAAAGCACCTTCTGAAAAGAGTAGGGAAGTTCCTGGATGTCCAAACCAAATCCACCCCCCCAGTAGCACTTGTGTCTCTCCTGAAAAAAGGCCTCTAGTCTAGTAGGACTAACCCAGTCAACAAAGGATTGATAAACAAATAAATAGTAGGATTGCCTAATAGAAAGTCAGACATGGAACTGGTATAATACACTGGCATCTAAATACCTCTGTAAGTTACAGCTGTGTCATGCTGTGCATTGCTAAACAAGTTATATTCAGAATCCGCTGGTATAAAGTACTGCAGCAGTCCTTTTAAGAGGAGACTAGAGCAACTACCACAACACAGAGAGCTGCATGAGAAATAAGGTGCTTAAAGAAGGAAATAATTTCAAGACCGCAGTAGCAGGACTTGACGACTGCTGAAATCTGTACAATGACTTACCAATTTATAACTAACAATCTAGAGGCAGTCCTTTAACAGGATAAAGTCTGATACAGAATCCAGAGAAAATGGGATGTAAAGCTGCATGTTGTCAGTGAAGCACTGACAGCGTATTCCTCTCCTTAGTAAACCCTTTCTTAAAGGATAATATACACCACGAATGACGAGGGAGCCAGCATCAAATAAAATTCTTCATCACTCTGTATGTCAGATGATGACTCTGGAAAATAGTAATCCCTGAAATCTCCCCCCACAATATCGTACAAGGTAAGAGGTTACTCTAGGACCTAAAAATGCTGGCTCATTTCTATGCCTGCGATGAAGCACAACTAGAACAACACAATCAAGTAGGTCAGGAAATGTGAGGTAGGAATATATATTACTGTATATCACCTTGTCGCTAATGCTAACACAAACATTACATAACTGTTACAACAAAAGGAAATTTCAAAATGGAGTGATAATTCTCCAGTCTGAAAGAATCCAAAGATGCCTGCTTCAGTAAGGGGGCTAACTTTCTGAAAAAAAATATCATTGTTACTACACTATGGAATTTTCTTTAAGTTCAAATCCTATGTTGTGCGAAATTTTGTTTTTTGTATACTTGTTTTTCTACTTAAACTAGGGCTGAATCCAAAAATGGTCCAAGTGGATCAGTGTTCTACCCATTAACAAACCCAAGCACAGATAAAATAAAATAAAGTTACTGGCCTAGGTACCTCCAAGCAAAATGTAACAAGAGTGGTGGGACTCAGATGTAGTCCAGAGTATGTCAAGATGGAGAGGCAAAATCACATTCATGGGTAAAATGTAAATGACTCTGTACTTTTATACACAATAAATCCACTCAGAAATTCAGTGGTAACATTTACCCTAATCCTGACCCCACTAAACAGCACCTCAGCCAACACATCTACACAGGGTTTTAGATCTACTTCCCCATCTACCCCTGAATCCAAACTCCTGTTAACAAACATGAATATTACAAGTATGTGTAAAAACATCCAGTACATTAATGCATAGCTAGCTACTCACTCCCGATACACTACTTCCTACTAAAACCTTATTAAAGATATATTATATAATAAAGTCATTTTCCACCTGGATTCGATATACTCAGAGGGCAGCCATGGTGGTGCAGCGGTTAGTGTTGCCACCTCACAGCAAGAGGCTCTCCGGTTTGATCCTCGGCTGGGGTGTCTTCTGTGCGGAGTCTGCATGCCCTCCCTGTGGTTGCGTGGGTTTCCTCCCACATCCCAAAGACATGCTGTAGGTGGATTGGATACTCTAAATTGGCCCTAGGCATGAGTATGTGCATGTGTGTGCCTTCCATGGAAGGTTGGGCGCCGGGCTGGCAACTTGACACTGTAAAACTCCACAGCCAATCATGAGCAGACAGGTGATCCGCTGTGGCGACCCCTAACCGGGAAAAGCCGAAAGAAGAAGAATATTCAATATACTCAGACTCAACAGGAAACACAAATGTGCTGGTACTGCCATTATCTACAAAAATGGTTAGAAATAACCAAACTCTCCATACAGATCCCAAAATTTAACGAAGTGGAACACTTGATGTAACTTCACAAAACCAGCAACAGAAACTCTCTATGTATTTCAGCTACTTACATTCCACCTGGTAACATTTCAACAACAGATGATGTCCTCTACTTGATATCTCACCATATTCAACAAGAAACATTTAAAAGTGTACATAGTTTTGTGTGTTAGTGTTACATTAATGGGTTTTATGGGGTATTGGAGGTGTATTTGTTTTTTTTTGTTTGAGGTCTTTCAATCAAACAAAAAGTTTTATAAGATGTGACACAGGCTCAAATGGATATCACAAGAAACAACTGTATAAACGTTCAACCTGCCAAACAATGTATGCATGCAACACAAAAGCTGGAACTAGACATTTAACAAAAAAGGTGTTATACATAACAGGTAGGATTAAGAACTTTTTAATACAATGATGCTTTCATTAATGTCTTTAAATGTAAATGGCCTCAAAGACAAACAAAAACAAGAAAGAGTATTGAAAGATATTAAAAATGTGTACTGCAAATAGCTATGCCACAGGAGACACACTTCGAAATGAACATGTGAATTTGATAAAGGTTTTCAGGAAGGTTATTCAATGAAATACCTGGGACAAAGAAAACAACAGTACTTATATTAATTGCAAGAAGAGCTACAATAGTGATAGAAGAAGATAAAAACTATAGCAATGGCAGCTTTGTAGTACTAAGGGGCTACTGGCAAGGGAGGAGGATTACACTGGCATGTATTTACATTCCACCTAAAACTGCTATAATGGAGCTTAAGAAAATTCTGGGAGAAATAATCAGCTTTCAGCAAGGAATATTACTTATAGGTGGGGAATGGAATTTGGCTTGCAGCAGTGAAGATGTGTCTGGGAGGCCCACATGGGAAAATAAAAAACAGGAGGGTAGATTTTTGAAGAAATAAATGAAAATATTTGGAGTGGAAGATGTGAATTCAGTAAAATGAGTTCAGAGTGAATTTACATATTATTCCCCAAGACATAAAAACTGGGCTAGGCTAGACAGAATTTACATTTTACAGGAGCATGTGCATTTAATCGAAGGTCTTGATACTCGCCCAATAACTGTTTCAGGTCATGCTCCAATAATAACTACAATAAAAACACAGGGTAATGAAATAAAAATGAGACATTGGTGCTTTCCCACCTATCTGTTGAAAAGAGAGGAATTTAAAGGACTACTATGGGCAAATGATGAAGAAAACATATATTTTTTATCTTGCCATGATTTACTACACCTCCCAAAGCTGCCTTCAGCAAAATAAGTACTCATTCCTAATTTTATTTTGTTTTTACTCTTGTCTGCCCTCATGGGGGTAGACATGGTGATTCCTTTGGAAAGCTAAATCTGTCCTATAATGCAGACTGTGAGACAAATAGCCCTACCATTTGTTGTTAGACTAGACTTCCATTCACTTACAATGGAACTCCTGAAAAAAACTGCCAAGTTTGAGCGTCTGCAGCTCATGTGTCATTGACTGGTATGCGCTGAGTTTTACAAATGTTGTTCCTACTGATGTACTACACATTCACTGAAAGAAACTTGCAAAAGTGTCAACAAATTACTGAGATAAAAAAGACTTTTCACAAGGAGCAGTTTTGCAAGTTTCAGTTCCTGGCCAGGTTACTCCTCTCATCTCCCCTCCTTCAGTGGGCTACAGTCTCACATTTCCAGCTTTGCTAGATTCAACTATTTAGTCAGCTTTGCATGACAATAGAAATAAAATAATAGCCTGGTGTGCCACTAAAACTGTTCCCTTGTATGTCTCCACTTCTGAATAGCAATTCCCAAGAATAAAAAAAAAAAAAAAAAAAAAAGCAAACTCATCAGTCCAGAGTTTAAGCTAGTCTATCCATTTTTTAAAATGTGCACAGTAAAATATTCAACTTGTAATGCATTTTGGCTGCTGACATGGTTATCTTTACATAGTTATTCTCTTATAGTATAACCTGAACTTATGGTATTTAATGATAAATTTTACAACAGTTCTCAGTTTCTTAACAATGACCTCCCAAGCCTCTGATGTGACCTAATACTTTCTTACTATTTCTTTATGTAGTTTGTCTTAGTTGTATATTTGTAGTGTGTTTCTCATCATCTCAGCAACAGACTCCTGGAGAAGCATATACTTGTATAGAAAGAGTACCAGCAGCTATAGCAGTGATACCACACTCCAAAACAATGCACTCAAACATAGTACTGACAAACACAAGGGAATGTATACGTCTGAATCAAGCAGTGATGAAATTGCTAGGGACTTCACTGAGCAAAATTTTACTCTTAATTTCTCCATTTCATAATGCATAACATTCGCAAAACACTTACAAAGGCAGATCTCCACCTTCCACAAACACAGCAACCCACACCCACACAACTGCTGCAGTTTTCTCCCTTCAGTTATTGCAAGCCAAGAACAACACTATTTAATAAGGATACCTTAACAGACAAGTCTGCATAGCGCACTTGGTCTGCATAGCACACTTGGTCTACCTGCATCATCGCAGCTCGCTCACCCCCCCCCCCCCCAGCAACTGCAACATTGCCAGATAAAACCACTGCTATGGTCAGGTTTCTCCCTACCATTATTGCAAGCCAAGAATAACACTTTTTAATAAAGATACCTACCAGACAAGTCTGCATAGCACACTTGGTCTACCTGCATCATCGCAGCTCGCCCCCCCCCCCAGTAAACTGCAACATTGCCAGATAAAACCACGGTTTCCCCCTACCGTTATTGCAAGCCAAGAATAACACTTTGTAATAAGGATACCTACCAGACATGTTTGCATAGCGCATCATCGCAGCTTGGGCCCCCCCCCCAGCAACTGCAACATTGCCAGATAAAACCACTGCTACGGTCTGGTTTCTCCCTTCAGTTATTGCAAGCCAAGAATAACACTTTTTAATAAGGATACCTACCAGACAAGTCTGCATAGGTGGCTGGATATTTACAGTTCTTGTTATTAGCAGATGTGGTCCTTAACAGTTATGTTTTAAACATTGTGACTGGTTATTTACATTTCCTTTTACAGCACATTTGTTACTTTTACTAGTTATTTTTTAAACATTGTTTTGGCTGGCATGCACACCTGCAAGCCCCCCCCCCACCAGGCAACTATAGCTTTGTCTACTGCAACTGGGTGTCATAACTTAACAATATACTTGCTGTATCTTGTCCCAAATAGATCTGCCTCCACACTGAATACTTGTAAAGTAAGGCAAGTACCATTTACTTGGTGTATTTTGTCCCCCAGATAGATTTACCTTCCTTTGTATTACTTGCACACCAAGGCCTTAAAGTAGTGTTTCTGCAACTAACTGCTTACACTCCTAATTTCCTGCTTCGACCTCTTCCTTACTTTCACTTACATTACAGCTCCAAGGCTTCCACTTCTTATGTTGATTACTTTCCTTTGCAGTCTTCTGTGAGGGGGCAGGACAGATCTCTACCGGCTTTTTCTGGTTATACCTTCCCCCATTTTGTATCTCCCTCCTCTAACTCCCTCCTCCCCCATGCACATTAACTAGTCTATATTAGTGGGTCTCCTTGAGCGGCGCCCTTTTGAAAGTTATCTTTTGGCCTGCTTGTAGTGAGAAAGCTTCCCCAGACCTTTTTCAGTGTGACTGCATCAGTGTAAGTAAATTAAACTAGTACAATACAGCCAAACAGACACATTTGGTGTAAACAGAAACAAGTGGAATGATACATTTGGTGTACAAAGAAAAGAAACAAGTAAGCCCATTGATATAATTGAAGTTAGTGTTAGCCCCACTGCGCTCGGGCTCACTCTGCTCCCCTCCCTGCTTCCTATTCCCACCCACCCCCACTAGTGCTATATTTCAACTGAACTTAGCCACGCCCATCATGCTAACCACCAATCACTGAATCTGCCCCACCCCTGTACCCATTTCCTTCTCTTCCACTATACCATATCCTGTAAAGCACAGTCTTCCATCTAACTACCTTACAATCACAAACAACACCTCTCATCATCCACCACACCCACCCCATCCCAAGCAGATCTCTCACTCATGACCAAACCATGCCCAAACTACCCAAGCCCACATACATACACCTCTTACTATTGCTCCTAGGTGTACCCACACTCCCACTGCTAACGTCTATCACCAACCACCAAAAACAACTTAATTTTATCCATATACCAAGAAAAACTACTTCCACTGACATTATTACAACACACCCTTTTACTCAACTAGTCCCACATCACTACCAAACCTTCTTTATTCACCACTATGCACATAGATCACAGCCATCACACTACCAGTCTCAAACAACTATAAAGAACTTAAGACCCTAAACAAACTACTCAAACTCTATTTTTACCTCAGAACCTAACTCATTAGCTGCGGTGATATACACCCAAACCCAGTCCTAGAAAATCTAGGAGCCCCAACCCGAATGATACCCTACTCCACCGAGACAAATCCACGCTCCTCATTTTAAATTTAAATGTTAAGTATACTAAACAAAGCCAGAGGTGGAAACTGGCAAAATCTATTACTGAAAAAGGAATTGATATGGCAGCTTAGGCTTGCAGCAAATGTTTCCCCTGGCTTAAACGAATGTTTGAATTTGGCACCAATTTTAAAGGAAAGGGCAGAACAAGTTTAAGTATAATGAGAAACAGTTGATATTTGTATACAAATAATACATATTTATTTACTTGTGATATTTGTGCTTTTTACCATTACATATTGTACTACTACAATGTTTTAAGAACATCAAGAATTTTGCAGAATTTTATTAGATGTTATAAATTAACCTTTGGTATTTTAAATCTCAATTAAGTTAAGTTAATGGACTTGTTAATTGTTTAAATTACTGGACCAATCACTGACTAGTAGTCCATATATTAAAGCAGGGTTTTATCTTTTGTATTCAATTCTGATGAAGTCAAGTTTTAACTGACGAAAGCGCTTAATTTATTTGGTGTTATAATAAAGAAGGTACTGGACTCGCAATGAATAGTGCTTCTTTTGGGTTTTACAGTTCCTTACAAGCACTACTGCACCTTTGTTTGGTTCATGAGTTTGTTTTTTGAAGGTGCTGGTTGTCATGGAGTCCGATCGTTCTATTCAGCTTTCCCCTATTTTGGACTCTGGGGAACATGCTGAAATTTTGGCAGTAAAAAGGGATGTTGCTGAGTTGAATGGGGAACTCACTCGGCTTATTGCGCTTCTTTCACAACCCTCCATTGTGAATTCTCGACTCTTGCCACGCTCTGTATCCCCTAAGGAGGACCGATGGATTTCTTCGATTCCTAATGGTGCTAGCAGCCCTGAGATTTCAGCGTTCCACCTTAAGCAGGGTAGGCAACAAGTTGCGGTTGCACAGATTCACTGTGCTAGCCGAAATTGTGTCATTCCGGCTGAAAAACGTCCTGTCGAGCGAGGGAGCAATTCTGTTGGTTCTTTCCACAGGGCTAACGGACGCTCAAACTGTGCAGTTCATTTAGAAGCTGCCATTGAATGTGAGGACGAAAACGGAGAGGGTGATTTATCTAATGGATGCCTTGGCAATTCTACTATTAAAACAGGTACTAAACCATCCAATAATCAATGTATTAATGTTTGTTGTTGCAAGACAAACGGAACTAAATCCAATATTAACAATAATGGGGGCAAAGCGAGAAATTGTGAACTGCCTTTCACTGGTGTTAGGAACTGCGACTTAAACACATAAATCGGTACTTCAAAACAATTCAACTATGGGGACATTATCAAAAAACATTATTCTTTTTCCAGGTCTACTTGTGTTGATTCAAACCATCCAAAAAGAAAAAAAAACAGACTTTTAATTATTTTAAATCATTGAAAGATATGATTTTTGTTTTTGAGAAAAGATTGTTAAAATACAAGCTTTGTCAAATAGAAATTTGTTATTTGAATGAATGTTTAAAGAAGAAAGTGGTGCCACAGGGGTTGAGAATTTTTAAGTTTCCTTTTGGTGTTTATTATAACAAGGAAAATGTTTGTGAGTTAACAACTATGTTTGATAAATGGGGGCTTGAATTGATTATGAAAACTGTTTCATTTTATGAGAAAATGGAAGTTGATTTACAAACGGAAGTAGAAAATTTAAACCAAATGATAGTAACTGACCTATTGTTTGAACAAAATCAAGGTTTATATTATAAGATTTTAAACAGGGTGGACAGAAAATGTGATGGGACATTTAATAAGAAAGCAAAAAAATTGGACCGAGATTTAAAACAGTATCAAAGTGGCAAAACATATCCTACTGATAAACTTTTTGTTTATAATCAAAGGAATATTGATGTTCCATCTCCCTTCAGGTCAGTAAATGATAACATTTTAGGCCCTATAGATTTAGAAATTACTGGGGAGGAAGAAGAATGTTTTGAAAGGGAAGAACAACTACCTTTTGAATACCAGGATTTTCCTTTACCACGACGCTCCAAAAGAATAGCGAATTGCAAACAAGCGACTTACAACAAGGTATTCCAGAAACACATGGAGGCCCCAAGGTGGCAGTGACTTCAATTCTAAATGAGAATTCTAGTAACAAGTCAATACAAAACGTTTTGAATGGTTTCAATATTTATAATTATACTGATAGAGAAATCTTGCCAGAATATTTCTCCCTTTTTTCTAAAGGCTTCAAATTTGTACCTATTAAAATTCCAGACATTGCTGACACCTTAGTTGATATCCAACTTTACATGAGAAAATTGAATTTACAACTATTTCATTCTAAGGTTATGAAAATGGACACAGACTTTCCTAAAGAAGTGTGTAAAAAAAGAAGTATGTTTAATCCCCTTTAGACCCATTAATTAATATGTTTGAGAAGGTAGTTAAGGATGATATATACAAAATTTGGGGTAAACACAAGATAATTTTTTATAACCTTAGTAACACAGAAAGAATCCTGTTGCAAAATTTAAGAAAAGACAAAAGCATACGCATAATGGCGCCGGACAAAGGGGGTGGTATTGTTTTATTTAACAGTACTGATTACACCAATATTATGCAGGGAATTCTATTCAATGTTAATAACTACTCCATATGTTCAAAAACCAAATACATATAGCATATCAGAGAATTGATAGTTTTCTGTATGAATATTTGATGGAACAAAGAATTACAGGGGTAGTTTATGATTTTTTAACTAACAAACATCCTAAAATCCCTGGCATATTTGGTATACCTAAAGTACATAAGAGCTTAGAACATCCACCTTTTAGACCTATAGTGACAGCAACTGGGTCTAAAACCCATAATTTATCTGTGTATGTGGACAAGAAGATCAAACATGTTGTAGAAAGGTGTCCACATTTAGTCAAGGACTCTTGGGACTTTTTGGGTCAACTAAAAAGTCATATATGGAATGCTGAAGGTTATTTTGTAATCAATGATGTAATGGATTTGTTCTCTTGTATTCCTAAACAAGAAGGGTTAGCTTATTTTGAGGAGACTTTATATAATCTGTCTACTATGAATGGTGATGAAATCAAGTTAACTTGTGAAATGATGGAACTTATATTAGACCACAACTACCTGTTTTTTGAGGGAGAATATTTCCAGCAGGTTAGAGGTGTGGCAATGGGTGCTGCTTGCGCCCCAACTTATGCAAACATCGTTTTACTAGGATGGGAGAGAGAATATGTGTTTGGAAGTGAATATTTTGATTACATTAATTACTACTGTAGATTTTTTTATGACATTTTTATTTTTTGGACGGGAACAGTTGAGACTATTCCTTTATTCATCCAATATCTTAACGGTACTACCAGTTTTTTGAAGTTCACTTTTCAGTTTGATGCTAATGAAATTAGTTATCTTGATACACTCATTATTAAAGAAAAGGTCAAATTTAAATCAAAACTATACCGTAAGAAAACTTTTTGTAATAATTATCTACATTTTAACAGTCATCATCCTTTCAGTCAGAAGAAAAGTATAATTAAGGGTCAAGCAATTAGGGTAGCTAGAATGACATCTTCTGTGGAAGATCTTCGACCTGAGTTTGAATATCTAAAAACATGTTTTTGGATAGGGGTTACCCTATGGGTCTGGTGGAAAAAACTCTTTATGAAGTGTATGTTGAATGGGGTAAGAGATACACCCCATTATTAGGTAAGGGACTAGAAAAAAATGAAACTTCTGGTAAGACTGATAAAAAACCCAATGAAACCAATTTTGAGCATACTTGTATTTTACAATATAGTCCCCTATATCAACAAGTCAAAGATGTTTTGCATAAGAACTGGAGTATATTTAAAGTTGACCATGACAAATATCAAGTTTTGGGTGAAAAACCAGTGTTTACCACAAAAATTGGATTTAATCTGAAAAAGATTCTAGAAAGTGGACCAAAATGTCTTGTAACAGATGAAGTCATTAACAATGGTACTAGGTGTTGTGGGAGATGTAAATACTGTTCTTACATCTTACAGGACACTAAAATATGTTTGAAAAACCAGAACAATAATACAGTTTACCCTAGGAGAGGCAACTGTTTTTCTAGCAAGTTACTTTATATTGCTATGTGTGACACCTGTAGTTCTATATTGGGAAAACTGACAGGCTTCTCAAGACAAGAATTTACGAGCATTTGTATGACATAAAAAATAAAAAAGTTACAAATGCTTTGTATAAACATAGTATGACATGTAATGATTATACAGGTTTTCATTTTGCTATTTTAGATTTAGTTCATTTGGAAGCCAGAGGTGGAGACTGGCAAAATCTATTATTGAAAAAGGAATTGATATGGCAGCTTAGGCTTGCAGCAAATGTTTCCCCTGGCTTAAATGAATGTTTGAATTTGGCACCAATTTTAAAGGAAAGGGCAGAACAAGTTTAAGTAAAATGAGAAACTGTTGATATTTGTATACAAATAATACATATTTATTTACTTGTGATATTTGTGCTTTTTACCATTACATATTGTACTACTACAATGTTTTAAGAACATCAAGAATTTTGCAGAATTTTATTAGATGTTATAAATTAACCTTTGGTATTTTAAATCTCAATTAAGTTAATGGACTTGTTAATTGTTTAAATTACTGGACCAATCACTGACTAGTAGTCCATATATTAAAGCAGGGTTTTATCTTTTGTATTTAATTCTGATGAAGTCAAGTTTTAACTGACAAAAGCAATTAATTTATTTGGTGTTATAATAAAGAAGGTATTGGACTCGCAACGAATAGTGCTTCTTTTGGGTTTTACAGTTTCTTACAAGCACTATTGCACCTTTGTTTGGTTCATGACTCCCTAGGAGTACCCCAAGGCTCCATCTTGGGGCCACTTCTTTTTACCCTCTTCACCAATCAGCTCCCAAACAGTATTCCTAAAGCCTCAATAGTGCAATATGCAGATGATACCACCATAATATGTGCAGCCAAATCAATGGACATCCTTCACTCCTTAACTCAAGAATGCTTTTCCCTAGCAGAAACTTGGATTACAAACCAAAGGCTCATCCTGAACCCAAGTAAAACAAAGCTAGTACTCTTTAGCTCCCACAGAGCCACACCTCCCACTGATTCTTTCTTCATCTCCTCCTTTAACAAGACCACAATCACCCCCACAAATCATACCAAACTATTAGGGGTTGAAATAATCATCTTAGATTTTACCTATGTATTTCTATAACCATAAAAAAGTACATACAAAATTTGGCCTACTGTATCGCAATAATAAATTCCTCACTGACCACTCCAAAACTATAATAGCGAGGACTCACCTATTATCCACCCTACTTTATGCCTCCCCTGTGCTTACAAATCTCCACAAATCTGACCTAAACAAACCTGATAGTTGTTATAATAAGATAGCCAAATTCGCTACAACCTCTCCCATCAGAACACATCACTGTGAATGCCTAAAAAAACTCAGTTGGCTAGAACTACCACTACTACTTCAACTCAATCAACTATCACTAGCCCACAAAATAATACATAACTCTGAAAACACCCCAGCCCTACAAAATCTTTTGCAACCCTATACAACATCAGGCCCTTGAGGTCTAGCACACAAAACTTCCTCAAAGTAACCAAATATAACAATGAAGCTGGTAAGTCTGTCTACAGCCACTGTATAATAAAAACCTGGAACTCCCTTCCTGCCCACATAACTGACAACAAATCCCCATCACAGTTAAAGAAACTTGTTAAAACTCACTTTTTGAATAATCATCTGTGCTCCTGTATCCCCCCTGGCTAATGTCTCATTAGAACACTTCACCTAACTTAAGTAACTCTGCTAAGCCAACCAATCATAGTACTGTACCCACTTACGACTGTTAATCTACTGCTCATCCCATCTCTCCAGGAGTTAGGGAAAACACTGGCTTTGGCACACAAATGAAAATGATTGACGGGTGTTGGTTCAAGACTCCTATCCATATCTCTCAACAGTATAGATTTTTGCAGAAAGTCCAGATTTTTTGTCTGTTTTTCATAAAATTGCAGTTTTCTATCAAATCACTGGCAAATCATTGAACACTGAAGTCAGAAAATTGACAGGCATTTGATTTTCAGACTTCATATCCTTAAGAAAATTCACTCAAATGCAAAACCTGTTTATCAACTTTCTAAGTTTGTAAGTGCAATATTTATAAATTGTCCCAATTTATGGGCCTTTGTCCCCTATTATTTATGGCCTGGTCCAGATTTCTCGTTCTATGATGTTGAGAGGTATGCGGCCATCCCTTCCTACTGGAGCCAGTCCATTGCACTTGCACAAGTGTCCCCCTCAGCAGGGCAGCACGCAGGTATCAGTGCAGATTTGCTTTATAGTTCCTTTATACCACACACACACACACACACACAATGATACACGGCTAATGTGGACAAATCTGTTTGTTCAAAGTCACCAAACATTTCTCCAAACCCAGTTTTTTGACACCTGTTACCAATCCACTTGACAGTTTGCAGCTGTAAATCTTGTTGTCCATGTTATTTCTTCTTTTCCTTGGTTTCGTTTCTCTTACTTGTAATGTTGCTTTTACTCATTTTTTCTCCTGCTTTCCATAGCTACCCTAATTATTACTTCTAACAAATACTTTTTCTCACTCTTTTTCTTCTCTTCCCCTCCTACTCTTTATCCACTTTGATCTTTTCCACTCTGACATTTGCTTTGAGTAAATAATGAACTGTCACCCTTATGTCATCACATTTTAATGCTACATAATATTGTATTTAGTCTAACAATAGGTTCATAGGTAGGTACTAGGCTATCAGCCCAAGGGCCTAAGTAAGCCTAAGCAACAAGGTTCCCTGGCTTATGCCACCCAAGAAAGTTATTTTCCTGTGCCACTGTCGAGCAGAGCCACAGAAATGATTCCTGGGGCATATTTCCTATTTCCCATCCACTCAAAGATTTTTCTTGAAGACTGCTAATGACGAAATTTACTTAACATAGATGGGTAGCTTGTTCCAGAGTATGGGAAGTCTCTGGGACAGGAATCTATCCTTCCAGCATGTCCTGTTTATTGTGGTGACAAGGTTTAGGTCCCTAGAGCATGTATCTCGGAGGCACTGGAATTTCTTTAGGTGTAGCATGTCCAACAGCTCTGGGTTTGACATAGCTTTATATGTTAGGCAGAAATCACCTCGGAGTAGGCGATATGCTACCGAGTAAAGCTGGAGTTTTTTGAGATGGTCAGTGTAGGGCATCTGTTTGAGGCAAGTAATCCTCTTTGCGAGATAGTTCTGTGGCCTTTCCAGCTGCTGCAGATGTCTTTTGAAGTACATTCCAAAAGGGGCTTTGTACTCTATAATGGGTCTAATGAATGTTGAGTAGAAGGGGACACTGACCTCTTTTTTTTCCTGGATGATAACCCTTTTGTGATGAGGTTTGCCACGTAGAAGGTCTTCCTGACTACTGTGGCAACCCAATTATCAAAGGAGACTACTGTCCACCTGGGTCCCAAGGCCTCTTATCACACATTCGATGTTAAGTAGACTGCTGCCTATGTGGTAGTTCATGTATACAGAGTTTTTACCAAAGGGGATGACAATGCACTTTTTGGCATTGAGCTTGAGGCCATGGCTCTGACACCAGGCATCTTGTCTCAGTGAGGCCCTTCTGTAGGATGTCCACATCATTTGGGGACTCGACTATGGCTCCTAGTTTGTAGTCATCTGCGTACATCGTTAGCTAGAGGCCTTCTGTGTTAGCCTGTACTTCAGAGAAGTAGATAGCAAACAGGAGAGGTCCCAGGACTGAACCTTGTGGTACTCCACTTGTCACTGGTTTGAAGTTAGATTTGGAGTCAGCAACTTTTACAGTGTGGGTTCTGTTAGTTGGCAGCCCATCTTGTGACATAGTGCTTTATACCTAGTTTAGTGATTTTAGCTATAATTCCAGAATGGGGGATGGTGTTAAAAGCCTTGGCGAGGTCAAGATAGGCTGTGTGAACCACCTTACCCTCATCTACAGCTTTGGTGACTGCCTCAAAAAATTCGATTAGGTTCATGAGGCATGATCTGCCTTTCACAAACCTGAACTGGGTGGGGTCCACAGTTTGGAGGTTACCAATGTCTTTGTTTATGAGTTCCATGATGATGCATTCCATGGCCTTGCAGACCAGGCTCGTCAGGCTAATAGGGCGATAGTTCCCGGAATCAGTGTTGGCGAGCCAGTTCGTTCTGAAGTTCGTGTAAAACGCAGCCTGGAATGTTGTCCAGTCCCATGAATGCTGTGTTTTTGGCTTTTGAGAGTGCAGCTTTTACCTGTGTAGTTGTGATTACTTGGACTCTGCATTCTTCCTGTACAGATATGGGCCCTTTAGAGGGTGAGAGGGGGGTAAAGTTAGCACTAAACCTATCTGCCAGGATGTTGGCAATATCAGTTGGTTCTGTAATTTTCGTGCCGTTGTGCTGTAACTCAGAGCAGATCTGGGTGTTGCCATTGAGATTCTTGACATAGCTATAGAATGCTTTGTGGTTGTCCTTAGAATCAGTGGCGATTTTGTTTTCGTGGATAGCTTTGGAGGCACTTATAAAGGATCTCAGCTTCTTACTGAGGCTGACCAGGGAGCTCCACCACTCATGGGAGTTTACTCTCCTTTGCAACAGTTTCTTCCTTCTGTTGTACAGTTTGTTTATGGCAGGGGACCACCAGATTGGCTTCCTTTTTTTTGGACGATAGCTTCTTGGTTCTACTTGGGATAGCATGATCCATGCCCTCGTGTAAGTGCCTGTACAGTCCATTTTTGTAGGATTCAGCAGTCATAACTGTATTGTCCATCTCCATGGGTGTCATGAAGTTCGCCACTTCTGTCTTAAGAAGCATGAAGTTAGCATTGGAGACATTTTTTACTGTGGTTTCCTTAATGAGGGGTGAGGGCGGGATGTGGATATCTAGGGTGATTAGCTTATGGTTGGATCTGACCAACGAGGAGTTGACTTCAGGATGGAGCCTTGGAGTACTCCTAGGGAGACTGGTAGGGAGGGGGAGAGTTGGTTTTTCCACATAACAGCTTGTTTCCTTCCCTCTATGTGGTTTGTGAACCAGGAGAAGACAGGGGTGGTAAGGTTTAGAGTTGCTAGTGAAAGGAGGAGTTTATTGTGGTTAACCATACTGAATGCTTTGGACAAGTCCAAGGAACGTGGCAGATACAAGGAGTCCATTGTTTCTGTAATTATTGACAATGTTGGTGAATTCTCTTAGTGCGGTGGAGGTGCTATGGAAGGGTCTAAAGTCATGTTGTTGTGTTGCTTTTAGATTATTTTCTAGGAGATATTTCATTAGTTGCTTGTGTATTACCCTCTCTAAAATTTTAAATAAAGGGGGTAGTATGGCTATAGAGCGGTAGTTAGTGAGTTCCAGGGAGGTTCCCCCTTTATGTAGAGGGATGATATTAAGAAGTTATGTACCTACCATAACGTTCCATGTTAGTTGTCTTCTCTCGCCTTCTTTCTTGCTTGATGGGTTCGGAGCCGATCCCTCGGCTCCGACTGCACTCGCTAAGCTCGAGAGTCTCTTTCACCAGCTCGAGGCAGCCCCATATCCCATGATGCAAGGCAGTAAATACCCAGATCTCGTTTGTTGCCAAAGGGCAATAATACCAAGCATAAAATACTTCCCAAAGGAAGAGGAAAGTTACAAATGGAAAAAAGGACCAGGTCTGAATGGTCTTTAGCATAAAAGTTTCTTATACAAGGTCTGTCCAGGCCAGGGGGAAGGAGGGAGGGTCGAAGAAAGAAGGCGAGAGAAGACAACTAACATGGAACGTTATGGTAGGTACATAACTTCTTAATGTTAAGTTGTCAATCTCGCCTTCATTCTTGCTTGATGGGACCGTCCTAGCACCTCTATCCTGGGTGGCTCAATGGAACAAACTCTTGAGAACTGTAGAGCCAAAACTGGCCCTGTCCCTGGAGGCCAAGTCCAATTTGTAATGGGAAACAAAAGTGTGAGGAGTGGCCCAAGTGGCGGCTGCACAAATAGTGTCCAAAGGCAGTCTAGCTTGAAAAGCTGTAGAAGTAGCTAAACTCCTAGTTGAATGTGCTTTAGGTTTTGAGCACAGCTGTTTTCCCCTGATCGTATAAATTTCAGTGATGACCGAAGAAAGCCATCTGGACAAAGTCACTTTAGAAACAGGAAGGCCTTTTTATTATCCGCATAGGAAACAAAAGTTGATCAGATTTTGTAAAATTTTTTGTTCTGTCCAAATAATATCTGAGCTGACGGTGGACGTCAAGATAATGTAGCTTTTGTTCAGCTCTATCTGAATAGTTAGGAAAAAATACCGGGAGATCAATGGATTGATTCAGATTGTTTTTTGAAGCGACCTTAGGTAAAAAGGATGGATTAGTTCTCAAAGATACTCTGTCTTTGTGAAAAATCAAATAGGGGTCTAACCGAAAGAGCATGAAGTTCAGACACCCTCCTGGCAGATGTAATAGCCACTAGGAATAAAGTTTTCCAAGAAAGATATTTCAGGGAACAAGAAACAGCTGGCTCGAAGGGGAAGAATTAAGGATGTCAGCACTAAATTTAGATCCCACTGAGGAGGAGGATTCCTGATTGGAGGCTTTAGTAGGAAAATTCCTTTCAAGAAGGCCCTGCAGAGCCTATGGGACATAATATTATGATCTGCTATCCCGACATGAAAATTAGAAATAGCAGCCAACTGAACTCTGACTGTGGAAGAAGAGGAGCCTGCATGAAAAATCTCTGCTAAGAAGTCCAGAACTGCCTGAACAGGGGCAGTAAAAGGATCAATATTTTGGGCCTTAGCCCAATAAGAGAAACGTTCCATTTGCTTGTGTAAATCCTCCTGGTAGAGGATTTTAGTGAAGCTACTATGATGTCTCTAACTGGGTTAGAGATCAAAGGAAGCCTGGCTAAGGAAGGAAGTGGAGCAACCATGCTGTGAGGTTGAGAGAGGGGATTGACCGGTGCAGCTGACCGGATTGGTGAATCAGTAGATCTGGCACTGGGTCCAGATGCCACGGCTGCACCAAAAGGTGATGATGGAGGAACGGGAACCAAACTTGTCGAGGCCAGTAAGGGGCAATGAGAATCAATTTGGCTCTCAAAACGGTAGCTTTCTGGATCACCTGAGGGATCAGAGGAAATGGAGGGAAGGCATAAAGAAGTCCCTGGGGCCAATCCTGGGTCAGAGCGTCTCTGGGGGGATGGCCTGATAGAGGGAAGAGGCTGAAGAAGTCTGGACATTTGCTGTTTTGGGGAGTAGCAAAAAAGAAAAATCTCTTCCGCTATAGATTGCTTGAGAGACCACTCGTGAGGCATGAGGATAGCTCTGCTCAATCTGTCCGCTATAATATTGGTTTTCCCAGGGATATGCGTTGCTACCAGAAACCGATGAGAGGAGATCGCCCATTGCCAAAGTCTGAACGCTTCTCGACACAAGGGGTAGGACTTGGTTCCGCCCTGTTTGTTGATATACCAAACTACAGACATGTTGTCTGTGTGGACTGCAATTGTCCCTACGGGAAGAAAGTCGTTGAGGGCTTGCAACGTTAAAAGCACTGCTCTCATCTCCAGGACATTTATGTGCAGATGGTACTCGAACGGTTGCCACGTCCCATGAACCATCCTGCCCTGATAATGACCCCCCCACCCGATCAGGGAGGCATCCGTGGTGACAGTGGCTATCGGGGACGGAGGTACAAAGCACCTGCCTTGGTGAACCTGAGACGATGTGATCCACCAAGCAAGATGCTCTTTGCATGTCTGTGTCACCAGAATCTGGTGACGCATTGGAAGTTGCTGGTATGACCACTGTGTGAACAGCATCCACTGAAGAAGGCGCATGTAGAATCGAGCCAGGGGAAGAAGAGTAATGGCCGCAGCCATGAGACCTAATACCTTCAGAACCATTCTGGCCTGTATTTTCTTGCTGGCCAGAATGATCCTGACATGAGTCTGAATGTCTGAAACTCTTTGATCTGTAAGGGTAGCTGACATCGAACAGTGTTTAAGTTTGCCTATGAAGGTAATAGACTGGCAGGGCGATAAGGATGACTTTTCAAGTTGATTGAGATGCCCGAATGAGAACAAAGGTCTATTGTGTAATCCCTGGCTTGTATAAGCTGATGCCTGGTGGTGGCTGACAGGAGCCAGTCGTCGAGATACGGAAACACCTGGAATCCTTGACGTCTCAGGTGAGCCGTGACCACTGCCATGCATTTGGTGAACACTCTGGGGGCTGTAGTGAGACCAAAGGGCAGGGCTCTGAACTGGAAGTGACTGGACCCCAGCCAGCGGAGAAATCTCCTGGAGCATCTGTGAATTTTGATGTGATAGTACGTCCTGAAGATCTATTGAGCACATCCAGTTGTCCTTCTGTAAGAAGGGCAGAACTGACTGAAGAGTGACCATTCGGAATCTTGTCTTCCTGACAGACTTGTTGAGTCTGCTGAGATCCAATATTGGTCTCCAGTCTCCCGTCTTTTTGGGACCAAAAGAACCTTGAGTAGATTCCGGCTCTGAATGGTCTATTGTAACTGGCTGAATGGCTCTTTTTGCAGTAGTTTTGCGATTTCTAACTCTGCAATGTCCCTTAGACCGGTGGTACATCTGGAAGGGAACTTGAGGGAAGGACTTTCCTCGAAAGGAATTATGTAACCCTTGGATATGATCGACTGTACCCATCTGTCTTGAGTGAGGGAATGCCAGGCTTCTGGGTACAGTGATAATCTTCCCGACTGCCTCCAAGGAGGGACAGCCGGGCAACACCTCAGGGATGCTGAAAGGGCTTATCAGAGAGAGGCTCCCTGTTTCCCTGGTTCTTGGACCCCCTCTGCCTCTAGAGGGCGTCTGTTGTTGTTACCCCTCTGCCTCTAGGGGTAAACTGACCACGTGAATCCGGCGTGACTCCTTGGGATTTACGGAACCACATCTTCCCACCCTTCTGTCCTTTGGGATAAGGCCTAGAAGGGGTGGAAAACGGACTCCAACAGCAGAAAGAGTCTTGCCGTCCTGCTCGCACCTGGTCAAGGTTTCCTTCACCTGAGGGCCAAACAAAGCTGACCCATCAAAGGGAGAATTTGTGAAGGACGCCTTAAAGGGATCCATAAAATCACATAGCCGCATCCAGGCTTGGCGTCTAAGAGCCACACCTGTGCCTGCGGCTCTACTCGCTCCATCCGCAGCATAAGATATTAGCCGCATGGAGGAGTTTGCAATGGAATTGAGGGTTCCTAGCTGAGAAGCAATTTTTCTTGAGCCCCTGCAGCTGTAGGATCCTGAACTACTTCCCCAGCTCCTTCAGGATATCCCTTTGGAGTCTGGTGAAGTGACATAGGTAATTCAGCGAACATAGCAAAGGTCGCTGATGAAAACATCCGCTTACTACCTATCCATGGTCCTAGAGTCCTTATTAGGAGGATGGACGGGCACGGAAGGATCTGCAAGTTCCTTTTGGTGGCCGCAGCCACCACCATGGCATCAGCGGGGACACCCTTAGTAAGGAATTGTTTGTCGCCGGGGTGATAAATTTTGAAGGCCTCCTAGGGACTGGCTCTACAGAGTCAGGAGCTGCCCACGCCTTCGTGCAATCACCTGCATAAGGGGTCGAAAGGCGGAGACACCCTCCAGGTGGTGGGCCCAGATCCATTCGCCTCTAGGTATTCTGACTCATCCTCAGAGGGATTGTTCGTGGTCCAGTTTCCCTCTGTTTCAGAAGTTCTAGGATGTCTGAGAAGGAGACATCCTCAGAGGGGAACTATGGGATCCCTCTGACTCATCAAAGTCAGTATCCGAAGTGACAGACTCGGGGGAGTCTACATGCTTCCTCTTACAAGTCGTCTTCCTAGGAGGATCTCCCGAAACATCAGGAGAATCCTCGGAAGAGGGGGAAATTCCCAATGGGGAAACCTGAGGCGGAGGATCTCTGGGTCCTGTAGCAAGAGAAGTGGCAGAGATGTCAACAGGTACAATAGAGGGAGGAGCTACGGGAACAGACTGCTGACTGATACCAGTGGCCAGTACACTCTTCATCACCTCGAATGCTACCCTCCCAGGCAGGTCCGAGAGAACCCGCTCCGAAGAGCTAGGAACTCCATGGTCCACCGAAAGGGAAGTCTCCGAGGCAGATGTCGGAGCCGAGCTCACCAAGGCCGAGGCTCCAAGGGGAAGAGCGGGCTCGGACAAGGGTCCGATGCCACTCACCCCCTCGGAGGAGACCATGGAAGCCCGACCACCGAATCCCTCTAAGGAAGAGGAGATAAGAGTAGAGGCTGAAGGAACAGAAGGGGGTATCCGTCCTCCAGCCGTAGCAGTAACCATTCGCGAAGACTCCAACTCCAAACTCTGTGGTAGAGTTGAAGGAGGAACAGTAACGGGGTGTGGGCCAACAGTCGTCTGTTGAGACGGACTGTGTAACATTTGGGCCAGTACCTGTGACTTGAGTAATCTACTGACCACTCTCTCTAGGTCATGGTCTGATAACCTGGATGACCTTGAAGATCGGCTCCGATGGCTCCGTTCCGATAGAAGAGGTGAAGCCGGCGCCAAAAGTATCGGCTCAAAGGAAGGACACCTCCACCTCTTCCTGGAATGACCCATCGGAGCCGATACAATAGATCCTGTCGGAGCCGACTTCGGAGCCGACAGGAAGCTCGATGTATCGGCTCCAGCCGGAGCCGATACAGCCACCAAAGTAACGGTGTCGGAGCCGATCGGAGCCGACACCGATGCCTGCCACATGGGTGTCGGAACCGATCGGAGCCGACATCGAGTGGTCAAAACAGATTCGCACCGATAGCCATCGGCCCGAAAGCTTTGTCGATCAGAATCGGCTCCAGCCGAGCCGATCTCGACTCAATACGAGTCGGAGCCGAGGCCGCAGGCTTAGAAACAGAAGCCTGGGCCTTGGCAGGTTTAGTTGATTTTGGTGGAGCCGACTTAGCCGGAGAGCCCTCCGGCTTAAGAAGGCCCCTAAGAATCAACTTATTACGGCTCTCCTGCAGGACTCTCTGGCTGAAGGAGTGACAAATAGCACAGGAGTCCTGCAGGTGAAGAGGGCCCAGACAATACAGGCAAGAAGTGTGACCGTCTGTCAGAGACATCTTCTGACAGCACGAGTCACACTTCTTAAAACCCGAGACCCTCTCCTTAGACATAGTGTTGAGAACACAACACACACACACACAACACCAGTCTAAATTAACTTACACAAATACCAAAAGGTATTCTATAAAATCCAACACACACACACCCTAACAGGGGGGGGGATGGGATAGGGAAAAATTGACTAACAAAAAATTAAGGAGACAGGAAAATTCTGTCAGAAAGGGTAGAATATAACTTAAACTATCAATAAAAGAGTTTTTTTGACTAAAAAAGGGGCTTAAATCACAAAAGTGAACAACTTACCAGGAGCTGGTAAAAAGAAGACCTCCTAAGCGAAGCGGCAAACGAGATCTGGGTATTTACTGCCTTGCATCATGGGATATGGGGCTGCCTCGAGCTGGTGAAAGAGACTCTCGAGCTTAGCAAGTGCCGAGTCGGAGCCGAGGGATCGGCTCCGAACCCATCAAGCAAGAATGAAGGCGAGATTGACAACTTAACATGTGATATTTTCCATAGCTTGGGTACTATACACTCGGAGATGGACCTGTTAATTAGGATGGAGACAGGATATGATATGGCTTCTGCAGCCAGGTGGAGGTATTCAGCGGGTAATTTACCTGCAGCAAGAGACATTGGTTTAAGCTTGCAGAGTAGTTTTTCAATGGATTTGGCTGGTTCTGGGTGGAAGCTGAACTTGAGGCAATTGTTAGTTGGGGGTGTGGGTGGATTTGCAGGGATGGGGATGTTGTCATAGGGTTGGTTGTTTGCAAAGGTTTGGATGGTTTCTGTAAAGTATTTATTAAATTGTGTGGGGATGAATTCTTGGTTATCATCTGTTTTTGGGGTTGGGGTAGTTGTTTTACCTGGTTGTAGAATAGAGTTAATTGCTGCCCAGAATTTTTGTGGGTTGTTCCTGTGCTTATCCTGTAACTTTTGGTAGCAAGATGTTTTATCTGTTTTGGTGAGTTTTTTGGCTTTGTTATGTAGTTCAACATATATTTATTTGTTCAATTGGGATTTACTGTTTAGGTAGTTGGTCCAGGCCTTGTTTCTTTTTTGACGAGGGATTTTGTGTCTGGGGCTAACCAGGGGGCATATTTAGTTTTAATTCTTGTTGTTCTGGAGGGGGCGTGATGATTAAGGGTGTTTAAGAAGGTAGTATTGAAATATAGTACAGCTTCATCAAGAGGTAATTTTTTGGGGGGGACCAGTTGCACATTTTTAGGTCGTTTATAAAGTTGAAGCAGTTAAAGTGTTTTTTGTTTCTAATTAGGCGTGTAGATATTTGGGTCAGTTGTGGTGATTTTGATCTGAGTGTGGCTTGGTAACTACTTGGTGTCTGGTAGACATCCTGCTAGGGATATCAGTGATGGGTGGGATACGAGTATCCAATCTAGAGTGGATTGATGTTTGGTTCTCTTGTCTGTTCTTGTGGGGAGAAGCGATGAGTTGGGTTAGGCCATAGAGGTTAATATTGGAGAGTGGCTTATGACTGGAACAGTTTTGCCAGTCAGTATTAAGGTCTCCTAATACTATGCTTTCCTGGGGGAGGGAGTTAGATATCCATTCTAGGAGTTTTTCTGTAATGGGGATATTGTTGCCCCGAGGGATGTAGCACCCTATGATGTTGATGCGTTTATTATCATTAAGTTTTAGTTTTGTTAGAGTGAGTTCAACTTTATGAGGTCTAGGGTTGTTATGTCTACTTTCGCAAGGATGATGTGAGATTTATACACTACAGCAACACCCCCCCCCCCTTTTTTACCTATTCTATCACTACGAATTATATTGTAACCTGGTGGAGTGATTTCATTGTTGTGGTTGCCTGGTTTAAGCCAAATCTCTGTTAGTATGACTATCGCAGGTTGATAAAAGGAGAGTAGTGCATGAAGGTCGTGGACTTTGTTAAGTATACTTAACATTTAAATTTAAAATGAGGAGCGTGGATTTGTCTTGGTGGAGTAGGGTACCATTCAGGTTGAGGGTTGGGGCTCCTAGATTTTCAGGGCCTGGGTTTGGGTGTATATCACCACAGCTAATGAGTTAGGTTCTGAGGTAAAAATAGAGATTGAGTAGTTTGCTTAGGGTCTTAAAGTTCTTTATAGTTGTTTGAGACTGGTAGTGTGATGGCTGTGATCTGTGTGCATAGTGGTGAATAAAGAAGGTTTGGTAGTGATGTGGGACTAGTTGAGTAAAAGGGTGTGTTGTAATAATGTCAGTGGAAGTAGTTTTTCTTGGTATATGGATAAAATTAAGTTGTTTTTGGTGGTTGGTGATAGAAGTTAGCAGTGGGAGTGTGGGTACACCTAGGAGCAATAGTAAGAGGTGTATGTATGTATGTGGGTATGGGTAGTTTGGGCATGGTTTGGTCATGAGTGAGAGATCTGCTTGGGATGGGGTGGGTGTGGTGGATGATGAGAGGTGTTGTTTGTGATTGTAAGGTAGTTAGATGGAAGACTGTGCTTTACAGGATATGGTATAGTGGAAGAGAAGGAAATGGGTACAGGGGTGGGGCAGATTCAGTGATTGTATTTAGCATGATGGGTGTGGCTAAGTTCAGTTGAAATGTAGCACTAGTGGGGGCAGGTGGGAATAGGAAGTAGGAAGGGGAGCGGAGTGAGCCCGAGCGCAGCGGGGCTAACACTAACTCCAATTATATCAATGGGCTTACTTGTTTCTTTTCTTTGTACACCAAATGTATCATTCCACTTGTTTCTGTTTACACCAAATGTGTCTGTTTGGCTGTATTGTACTAGTTAAATTTACTTATATTGATGCAGTCACACTGAAAAAGGTCTGGGGAAGCTTTCTCACCACAAGCAGGCCAAAAGATAACTTTCAAAAGGGCACCACTCAAGGAGACCCACTAATACAGACTAGGTAATGTGCATGGGGAAGGAGGGAGATACAAAATGGGGGAAGGTATAACCAGAAAAAGCCGGTAGAGATCTGGCCCGCCCCCCCTCACAGAAAACTGCAAAGAAAAGTAATCAGCATAAGAAGTGGAAGCCTTGGAGCTGTAATGTAAGTGTAAGCAAGGAAGAGGTCGAAGCAGGAAATTAGGAGTGTAAGCAGTTAGTTGCAGAAATTAGAAGTTATGTACTCACCATAACGTTCCATCTGAGTAGGTGACTTCATTTGGATGCAACCTGTGGGTATCGGATCCGACCTCGGATCCGAGCCGGCATTTCAAAAGCTTAGGCTCCGAGCGCCTAGCTCCTCCCTATTACCCATAACCCCTTGCCAAGCCCTGACTGACCTCAGATTGAGTTTGCCTCAAAAAATACTGACTACAGTACACGAAAAAACAGCATAAATACTCGCTCTACAAAGGTCAGGGGGATGGAGGGGGGGATGGTTGCATCCAAATGAAGTCACCTACTCAGATGGAACGTTATGGTGAGTACATAACTTCTAAATCTGAAGTAGGCAGACTTCATTTGTCTGCAACCTGTGGGACAGAGTCCCCAGCTACCTGAATCTTGGGCGGCCGTCATGGAAGGATGTTTCGGAGCACCGCTGAGCCAAAGGATGCTCTTCCTCTGGAAACAACATCCACCTTGTAATGAGAAATAAAAGTATGAGGCGAGGCCCAAGTAGCTGCCAAGAGATATCATCCAATGAAACACGTGACTTAAAGGCGGCTGACGTGGAGACTGCCCTAGTAGAATGAGCCGTAACCCTCTGAGGAGCAGGTCTACCTGAAGTGCCATAAGCCTGCAGAATACAATTAGCAATCCACCTAGATAGTGTGACTTTAGACACTGCTTTACCCAAAGCAAATTTAGCAAAGGAGACGAACAGCTGATCTGATTTCCTGTGACCAGCTGTTCTGTGAACATAAAAACGTAATTGTCTATGAACATCCAAGGAATGCAATTTGTATTCTCCTTTGTTTGAGTACTTGGGGAAAAAACACAGGTAAATTGATTGATTGGTTAATATTAGATTCAGAAGAGACCTTCGGAAGAAAAGATGGATTGGTCCTGAGGCACACCCTATCAGGAAAGAAAGAAAGGTAAGGCGGCTTGACACATAGAGCGTGAAGCTCAGACACTCTTCTGGCTGAAGTGATAGCTACCAAGAAGGCAGTCTTCCAAGAAAGGTACTTTAGATCTGTAGAAGCTGCAGGCTCGAAGGGAGGAGCAGTAAGGGCCTGCAGGACTAAAGACAAGTCCCAAGGTGGTACAACCTCCTTGACTGGAGGCCTCAACAAAAAAATCCCTTTGAGAAAGGTTTTGCATAGTTTCGCTGTCATGAGGGGAGCTGTCTCATGACCAATGTGATAATGCGAGATGGCTGCCAATTGTACCTTAATCGTGGAAGAACTTGCCCCTTGATGAAAGAGGTCTGTTAAAAAATCCAGCACTGCTGACATAGGTGCTGAGAAAGGATCCAAAGTTCTCTGTACCGCCCAAATAGAGAATCTCTTCCATTTACTCCAATAAACCTGCCTGGTGGAAGGTTTATGAGCTGCCACTAAGATGGCCTTGACCGGTGATGAGATACCGGGAGTCCTAATCAAGGATGGAATTGGAGCAGCCAAGCTGTCAATTTCAGGGTGCATAGATTGGGAACCGCAATTCCCAGAGGGTGGGAAATGAGATCCGGAATCGGATCCAGAATCCAGGGTGGATTGATTTTGTGAGACCATACAAAGGGGAACCAGGGTTGACGAGGCCAGAACGGGGCAATGAGAATCATTCTGCTCCCCAAACTGTTGGCTTTCTGCAGAAGCCTCTGCATCAGAGGTAATGGAGGGTAGGCATAAAGGAGACCGGGAGGCCAAGCATGCACCAGAGCATCTCTCGGGAATTCCCCTGGTGGGGGAAGCAGAGCGAAGAAATTGTCGCATTTGGCGTTTGAGGGAGAGGCAAAAAGATCGCAACAGGGTTGCCCCCAAACGGCAAAAATCTTCTTCGCTACCTGAGGATTGAGAGACCACTCGTGAGGAGAAAGAATGGTGCGACTGAGTTTGTCCGCAAGGATGTTGGATTTTCCCGGAATGTGCGTTGCTACCAGAAAGCGTTTGGTGGAAATTGCCCATTCCCACACTCTCATGGCCTCTCGACAAAGGGGGTAAGACCTGGTTCCTCCCTGTTTGTTGATGTACCAGACTACCGACATGTTGTCTGTCTGAATCGCAATAGTCCCTGAAGGAAGAACGTGGTGAAGTGCTTGCAACGCTAGGAGCACCGCCCTCATTTCCAGGACATTTATATGCAATGACGTCTCTGTGGGGTTCCACGTGCCTTGGACAATCTTTCCCGCAGAATGTCCCCCCCCCACCCGAGGCAAGAAGCGTCCGTGGTCACTGTGGCTCGGGGAAATGCAGCACAAAAAGGTCTCCCTGTCAGGGGCTCCGGTGAAAGAAGCCACCAAAGAAGGGAATCCCTGCACGCTTTGCTGACCGCTATCGGAGTGTTGAGAGAGGAACAAAGAAGGACCACTGAACCTGAAGGGTCCATTGAAGAACCCGCATGCGTAAGCGAACATGAATGAGAAGCGGGATAGCTGCCGCCATTGAACCTAGGGCCCTCAGGACCGAAGCTGCAGTTGGAGATGGTTGCAGGACCGCTGCTACATGACACTTCAGGTTGGCAATTCTGTCTGGAGTGAGGAAGGCTCGCATTGACCTGGTGTTTAGCCTTCCTCCTATGAAATCTATAACTTGTGTGGGGTGCAGTAAAGATTTCTCCCAGTTGACAGTGATGCCCAGCCTTGGGGCTAGTTGAAGAAAGTAGTCCCTGGCTGAGCACAGAAGATGCCTTGATGATGCCGTCAGAAGCCAGTCGTCCAGGTACGGAAAGACCTGTAATCCCTGGAGCCTCAGGTGGGCCGCTACCACCGCTAGGACCTTGGTGAACACCCTGGGGGCTGAGGTGAGACCAAAGGGGAGGACCCTGAACTGGTAATGACTGGCTCCCAGCCGGAAGCGAAGAAACCTCCTGGACCGCCTGTCCATGCGAATGTGATAGTACGCGTCCTTGAGGTCGATGGAGCACATCCAGTCGTTCTCCCTCAAGAGGGGGAGTACAGATTGAAGGGTGACCATCCGGAACTTCTGCTTGGTTACTGACAGGTTCAGAAGGGAAAGATCTAAGATTGGTCTTAAGTCCCCTGTTTTCTTTGGCACCAAAAAGAACCTGGAGTAAAACCCTGACCCGGTTTGATCTGGGGGGACGCACTGGATAGCTCTTTTTTCTAGCAGCTGTTCGATTTTGATAGCTGCTGCCTCCCTTTGGTCGGGTGGAACATCTGGGAGGCTGCGAGATCTGGGAACTTTGTACAGGGGAATTGTATAACCTCTGGATATCACGAAGCACCCAACGGTCTGATGTGATGGACTCCCAAGAAGTTAGGTGCCTCGAGAAACGCCCCCCGACTGCCTCCAGAGACGGACAGCCGGGCAACCCTTCAGGGCTGTTGCGTGGGTCGCTCAGAGAAAGGTTCTCTGGACCCAAAGTTTCTAGGAGCCCCTCTGCCTCTAGGACGGCGACCTCCCTGTCCTCCTCTGCCACGGGAGGACTGGTTATCCAGAGCAGGTTGGGACTGCTGCGATTTCCGGAACTACATCTTCTTCTGTCCCTTTTGGTTCTTTGAGAAGGACCTCTGGGGAGCTGAGAAGCGGACTCCGACGGCAGACAGCGTCTTCCCATCCTTTTCGCTCTGGACCAGTGTTTCGCGAACAGTCTTACCAAACAAGGCAGAACCGTCAAAGGGGGCATTCGCGAAAGTCGCCTTGAAGGGCTCTGCGAAATCACAGTGGCGGAGCCAGGCCTGCCGCCTCATGACTAGGCCTGCTCCGCTGGCTCTAGCGGCTCCCTCGGTAGCGTGAGAAAGAAGCCGCATAGACGTGTTGGAAACCGATCTAAGAGTGGCCATTCGGGTAGAGTATACCTGCTTATCCTCAGCCGACATGGACTCTGGGGGAGATGCAGCGTATTCTTTAATCAGATCCCGCTGCATCCTGATGACATGTGCCATATAGTTCAGCGCTCAAAGAGAAGGTTGCTGAACTGAAAACTCGCTTCCGATGCGATCCATCGGCGGGACTCCTTGCCCGGAGGATGCATAGAGGACTCTCCTGGGCCAATTCCCTCTTAGTGGCTGCAGCCATCATCATGGCATCTACTGGGGGGCCCTTGCTCCAGTGAGTGCGGTCCGCCGGTGGGGAAAGGATGCGATCAGGACGCTTGGGAACAGGCTCAACGGTGTCCGGATCCTTCCACGCTCTGATGGATATAAGGTCCACCAGAGGGTCGGCCGGAGGGGACACCCAAGAGGTAGATGGGCCCGCCTCGAATGCCTCCAAGAATACAGACTCGTCTGAGGAAGCCTTGGGGGCAGACCACCCCCCCCGATCCTTAACATTTCCATAATGTCTCCAAATGAGACGTCTTCAGGGGGTGATCTTGGGGAGCCTTCCCCTTCATCCAAGTCTGTATCTTCGGTAACGGACTCGGGGGAGTCCATGTGCCTCCTTTTGCACTTACGCTTCCGAGGTACTTCATCGGGGGGGCTGTCCGAGGAGTCCTCACCGCAGCTGGATGTTCCAAGGGAACTACTTGGGACATCGAGGCGGGCTGTCCCTGGGACCGGCTGGTGGGAGCCTGGCCCAACTGCAAGGGAGTGCGGGATGGAGCCGTGGCAGGGACCGGGGGTCCGGATGTCCTCAACAGTGCCCTTTCCACTACGTCGAAGGCCGAGGGGGAGCCAGCTTCTCTAAACCCCGAGAGCCGACCCCCACTTGGATCCGACGCACGGATCGGAGCCGGGCCGAAACCGTCGGATCCGAGAGACCGGTGAGCTCCGACCTGGACTGAGCCGAAGACACACCAGCTCCCTCGGATCCGAGGCTCGGTCCTCGGCTCCGAGAGGTCGGGTCCGAAGTACCCGAAGCACTCAAGGGATGGGATGGATCCGAGGTGCGCCGACCTATCGGATCCGACCCACCCCCGGATCCAAGTCTGCCCGGCGCCGACAGCTCCAAACCCATGGTATGGGTCGGAGAAGGAGCCAAGGGGGCGAAAAAAGGGGTCGAAGCCCCTCCCGGATGGGGGGGGCTACGAGCACTCCCATTTGCATTTGGGCCTGGATGAATTTCCTCATCATCCGGTCCATATCTGCTTCACTCATAGAAAAAGTGGATCTGGTGGAGGCCACCGAAGCGGACCTAGAGAGCCGCCTTGGGGACCTCGCTGAAGGGCTAGCCTCCTCCTCCTCGGGTCCAGGAGAGAACCGAGGGGAGTGGAGCCGAGGAGGAGGAATGCTAGAAGGCACAGGGGAGGCCCGCTTAGATGGAGGAGCCGAACTGGAGGTTTCGGCTCTCCGTTTGTGGTGCCTCTCCCTGTGCCTCTCCTTCTTCTCTCTTTCCCTAGAAGACTCTCTCTCCTCCGGCATCTTAGAGGAGGTTGAGTCCCAGCCGGAGGAGGAGAGCCCACAGCAACAGCTTGCTGAGTAGAAGGGCAGAAGCCGGCGGTATCTGGAGGAGAAGTCCCGCCAGCACCAGCTTCGACCTCCGCTCCTCAAAGCTCGGGGTTGAACCCTGCACAAATGGTACAACCAGATGACAGGTGTTCAACCCCCAAGATGACCGAGTGTGGCCATCCGCTGGGGACAGCTTATGGCCACACTCACATTTAGAGAATACAGCCTTATGGGCTTCAGACATCATAAGCCCTAATAGGCCTAAAACAACACACACACACAAACTACGCAAAACCCGTGAAAAGTTAAAAATAAAGAGAGAGGAAAGCCTACACACTCAACACTAACTAATTAAATGAAAAAAGTTGAGATTTTTTAAACTTTTTCTGTCAGAAATAACTTATCTGCACCAAAAAACGCCAGGAGCTCAAGAATCCGTCGCAACTTGAAAGCGGCAAACGAAATCTGAGGTCAGTCAGGGCTTGGCAAGGGGTTATGGGTAAGAGGGAGGAGCTAGGAGCTCGGAGCCTAAGCTTTTGAAATGCCGGCTCGGATCCGAGGTCGGATCCGATACCCACAGGTTGCAGACAAATGAAGTCTGTCTACTTCAGATCACTACTTTAAGGCCTTGGTGTGCAAGTAATACAAAGGAAGGTAAATCTATCTGGGGACAAAATACACCAAGTAAATGGTACTTGCCTTACTTTACAAGTATTCAGTGTGGAGGCAGATCTATTTGGGACAAGATACAGCAAGTATATTGTTAAGTTATGCCACCCAGTGGCAATAGACAAAGCTATAGTTGCCTGGAGGGGGGCTTGCAGGTGTGCATGCCGGCCAAAACAATGTTTAAAAAATAACTAGTAAAAGTAACAAATGTGTTGTAAAAGGAAATGTGAATAACCAGTGACACAGTTTAAAACATAACTGTTAAGGACCACATCTGCTAATAACAAGAACTGTAAATATCCAGTCACCTATGCAGAATTGTCTGGTAGGTATCCTTATTAAAAAGTATTATTCTTGGCTTGCAATAACTGTGGGGAGAAACTGGACTGTAGCAGTGGTTTTATCTGGCAATGTTGCAGTTGCTGGAGGGGGGGGGGGGCAGCTGCGATGATGCAGGTAGACCAAGTGCACTGTGCAGACTTGTCTGGTAGGTAACCTTGTTAACAAGTGTTATTCTTGGCTTGCAATAACTGAAGGGAGAAACCGTAGCAGTTGTGTGGGTGTGGGTTGCTGTGTTTGTGGAAGGTGGAGGTGTGCCTTTGTAAGTGTGGTGCGAATGTTATGCATTATGAAATGGAGAAATTAAGAGTAAAATTTTGCTCAGTGAAGTCCCTAGCAATTTCATCACTGCTTGATTCAGACATATACATTCCCTTGTGTTTGTCAGTACTATGTTTGAGTGCATTGTTTTGGAGTGTGGTATCACTGCTACAGCTGCTGGTACTCTTTCAGTACAAGTATAATGTTCTCCAGGAGTCTGTTGCTGAGAGGATGAGAAACGCACTACAAGTATACAACTAAGACAAACTACATAAAGCAATAGTAAGAAAGTACTAGGTCACATCAGAGGCTTGGGAGGTCATTGTTAAGAAACTGAGAACTGTTGTAAAATGTATCATTAAATACCATAAGTTCAGGTTATACTATAAGAGAATAACTATGTAAAGATAACCATGTCAGCAGCCAAAATGCATTACAAGTTGAATATTTTACTGTGCACATTTTAAAAAATGGATAGACTAGCCTAAACTCTGGACTGATGAGTTTGCTTTTTTTTTTTATTCTTGGGAATTGCTATTCAGAAGTGAAGAGACATACAAGGGAACAGTTTTAGTGGCACACCAGGCTATTGTTTTATGTCTATTGTCATGCAAAGCTGACTAAATAGTTGAATCTAGCAAAGCTGGAAATGTGAGACTGTAGCCCACTGAAGGAGGGGAGATGGCAGGAGTAACCTGGCCAGGAACTGAAACTTGCAAAACTGCTCCTTGTGAAAAGTCTTTTTTATCTCAGTAATTTGTTGACACTTTTGCAAGTTTCTTTCAGTGAATGTGTAGTACATCAGTAGGAACAACATTTGTAAAACTCAGCGCATACCAGTCAATGACACATGAGCTGCAGACTCTCAAACTTGGCAGTTTTTTTCAGGAGTTCCATTCTAAGTGAATGGAAGTCTAGTCTGACAACAAATGGTAGGGCTATTTGTCCTCACAGTCTGCATTATAGGACAGATTTAGCTTTCCAAAGGAATCACCATGTCTGCCCCCATGAGGGCAGACAAGAGTAAAAACAAAATAAAATTAGGAATGAGTACTTATTTTGCTGAAGGCAGCTTTGGGAGGTGTAGTAAATCATGGCAAGATAAAAAATATATGTTTTCTTCATCAATTGCCCGTAGTGGTCCTTTAAGGAAAGGGTAGTGGAGATTATTCAGGAGCTGTTAGAGAGGATAGAAAGTTCTGAAAATTCAGCTAGGGACTGGGATAAAATTAAGGTGGAGTTTAAAAACAGGGTGGAAATAAAAGAATGGGAGCTATGCTTAAGAATAACAAGAATTATTTAGAGGGACTGACAAATGTCAAAGTATTGCAGAATAGGGGGACTCTCACAGAACAAGGAGAGGATCAACTGCAGAATGCTAGGCAGAAAAATAAGGGATTACTTCGATAATATGCACAAGCTTAGAAAGACTGCTGTTAAGCAACACTTTTTTGATAACACTAGAGCACAAAACTTTTAGCACGATGACTCCGGTAACAAAAAGTAGAAAGGGCTGTCGCCAAACTTAGGGAGCCTATAACAAAGAAGGTAACAACAGATCCAGTAGAGGTATTTAGAAATATTTCGGAAATTCTATGAGAGAATCTCTATAAAGCAGAGAAATATGGAAATCAAAAAAAGATACAAATGGACATGTTTATGGAAGAATTAAATATGCTAAGATTAGAGGTAGATGAGGCTCAATTACTAACAGTTCGGATCGGAGGAGATGAGATAAAAATTGTGATGTATAACCAATCTACAGTAAAATCCCCAAGAATAGATGGTATTCCTTTGGAAGTTTGGAAGCTAGGAGAAAAAAACTGATAAAGATCTGGAAGGTTTTGTTTAACATTATCTTAAGAGGAGGAGAAGTACCACCATCCTGGAAGAAAGCAGTGGTAGCTGTAATACCTAAAGAGGTAAAGATCCGTCAGTCCCAGCTTCATATAGGCCCATTTCAATACTAAACCATGATTATAAAGTTTTCCAAGTCCATAATGTCTAAAAGAATGGCATGGACTTTATGAGCAGGGCAATGGAAGCATCTGCATTTCCTGAAAAAAACTGATGGATATGGACCAATGTGGTTTTGTGGAGGGGAGGTAAACATTTGACAACATTAACAGAACACTGATGATCCAGAGGGAAGCAAAATGTAAGAAAATATCACTGTTGTTGTTGGGTCTTGATGCATAGAAAGCATTTGATAGAGTAAACATGGACTTTATGAGCAGGGCAATGGAAGCATCTGCATTTCCTGAAAAAATATATGGTTAATTACATGGATATATGAGGGATCAGAGGCAATAATTAAAGTGGGTGGGGTCCTCTCTGATAATTTCTGCCTGAGCAGAGGAATCAGGCAGGGGTGTCCTATTTCCCCTTTATTATTTGCATTATATTTAGAACAACTGGCAACATAAATAAGGGACTCAGAAATTCAATGACAGTCAAGAAAAGCTGGCTTTATTTGCTGATGATATTATTTTATATCTGACAAAACCAGAAAAAGACACTACAGTGTTGTGGAACATTTTGAGACAGTTTCAGATCTTGTCAGGGTACAAAAATTAATGAAGCTAAAACAAGATAGTAACGGTAAATTATGTACCCACACACAAACTGGTTCAGGCATGCCCATATTTATGGTGACATGCTAAAATGAAGTATTTAGGAGTATGGGTTAAAGATTATTCTAGTGTGGCAGCTAAGGATATGTGGGGAAGAGACTAAAAAGATAATACAAAAAAATGAGAACATGGAAGCTTTGTTATATGGATATAGATAGTAAGATACAAGCAGTTACAAAGTTTTTAATCCCTTTAGTCTTATACACAGGTCAAGCATATTTTTATAAACCAGAGGAGAAATTGTGGGTAGCAATTAACAAGGAGCTGAAGGACTTTATCTGGAAGGGGAAGACGGCAAGAGTGAAGTGGGATAAGATGATTCTTCCAGTAGAACAGGGCAGACTGGGATTACTCAATTTGAAGGGGTACTTCAGAGCTACACAGTTAAGACTCCTATACATAGCACAAGCAGAAAACAGTTAGTTATGTACTCACCATAACGATCGATGTATGTAGTCCATCTCGCCTACATTCCTTACTCATGGGTTCAGAGCAGAGAATCGTCTCTGACTCGGCCAAATTTTTCTAGCACGAAGTCTCTAATTGGCTGGGCTAACCCGGTATCCCAAGATTCACCTCACCCTAGCCCCAGATCTTGTTTGCAAGCATACCAATCATAACCCATACTCAATCAACACTGGAAGAAATTCCAACCAGATAAAGGAACACAATCACTGAACTTGAAGGGTCCACAGAGCCAATATTCTTCCAAATCCTTTAGGAAGGGGGCAGGTGGGAGGGTACGTAGGAATGTAGGCGAGATGGACCACATACATCGATCGTTATGGTGAGTACATAACTAACTGATGTTATGTGGTCCTATCTCGCCTACATTCCTTACTCATGGGACAGCGTCCCCAGCACCTCTACCCTGGGAGGCTCATAGGAAGATACTCCTGAGAACCGTGGAACCAAAGGAAGCCCGGCACCTAGAAGCCACGTCCAGCTTGTAATGAGTAATAAAAGTGTTGGGAGAGGCCCAAGTGGCCGCAGCACAAATATCATCTAAGGAAAGCCTAGCATGGAAAGCTATTGATGTAGACATAGCCCTGGTAGAATGAGCCTTGACGGGAAAGGGTAAAGTTCTGCCTGCTGATGAGTAGATAAATTAAATACAATCTTTGATCCATTTAGAAATTGTGCACTTGGAAATAGGGCAACCTGCCCTGTTTTCTGAAAAGGACACAAACATTTGATCAGATTTCCTAACATGCTTAGTCCTATGCAAATAAAATCTCAGTTGCCTGTGCACATCCAACTGATGAAACCTGAAAGTACAGTTTTGTACCTACCATAAATGTAGATGTCCGATAGGAATGCATCTGCAGTCCTTACAAATGGGTTGTCCTGTTGTCAGGCAGCCCTTCGGTCGGCCGGATTCCAAAGTCTGGGTCTGGCCTCGGCTGGTGTCGCACTTCACCCGACGTCATAGCTGCAGTTATTCGGGTATAAAGGCATCAGCCGACGCCATTTTCCTCAGTGTTTCTTGCCCCAGATGCCAGGTGCCCTCTTGGAAGGCTAAATTTGGATAAATGCCAATGATTCCAAATAGTAGAGAGCAAACACAAAAATAAGCATGTATGTACATATATACAAACAAATACACCATAATAGATTCCCCCAGCTAGCTATAAGATGGGCAAATACCCTAGGAGCACCACAGAGGAGAAGGCGGGTGGGTAATCCTGACTGCAGATGCATTCCTATCGGACATCTACATTTATGGTAGGTACAAAACTGTACTATGTCCTTCAAGGATGCATCTGCAGTCCTTACAAATGGGTAGAATACCATAGCCAAACTGGGGGAGGTGGACAAATAAAGTTATGGTGTAGTTAGGATCCCTTGCAAAACAGCAGTGGCAAAACCTGCTCGGGATCTAGAGTATAAAGGTAAATTATAATGCTTGGCAAATGTATGCACGGAGCTCCAAGTAGCAGCTTCTAAAATGTCCTTGGTAGCCACTCCTCGTAAGAAGGCTGTGGTAGTGGCTGTTGCCCTTGTAGAGTGAGGCCTGATGTTCTCTGGAGTTTTCTTTCCATGGTAGGAGTAACAAAATTTAATGCAATTTCCTATCCACTTGGAGATTGTCTGTTTTGAAATTGCTTTTCCTTCCTGTTGCATATGCTACCAGTAGCTGGTCAGTTTTTCTATTGCCCTTGGTCCTGTCCAGGTAGTAGCGTAATTGTCTATGTACATCCAAGGTATGTAGCAGTCTTTCTCCCCTGTTCTGTGGGTTAGGGAAGAATGTAGGTAGGTGGATAGCCTGATTTAAAAAAACTCTGGAAACCACCTTAGGCATAAAGGAAGGATTTGTTCTCATGGACACTCTATCTTGATGGAAGATCAGGAAGGGTTGCACTGCCATTAATGCCTGAAGTTCAGATACCCTTCTTGCTGAAGTGATTGCCAGCAGGAAAGCAGTCTTCCATGATAAGTATTGCAATTCTGCTGTTGCTGCTGGTTCGAAAGGAGGAAGTGTCAATTTTTCTAGCACAAAGTTCAAGTCCCATGCTGGTAATGGTGGCTTCCTAGGAGGCTTTACATTTTAATTCCTCTCAGAAACTGTCTGAGCAGAGGATGTGAGAAGACAGGAGGATCCAAGTCGTATTCTGCTGAAATAGCTGATGCATGAATCTTGATGGAGGAATAGGACAGGCCTGTGTGGAAGAGCTCTGCCAAGTATTCCAGAATGTTGGCTATGTTTACCAGTGACACATCTTCTCCTTTTCAGTACTCCAAATGAGATATCTTTTCCATTTTGCTGAATAATTTTTTCTTGTTGAGGGTCTGCGAGCCTCAAGGATAATGTCTTTAACCCTTTGGGATAAATTTGGGTTAATTGGTCTTATGCAATGTTCCAGGCAGTCAGCTGCAGAGTTTTCAGGTTTGGATGCAGATTGTTGTAGTTGTTCTGTGTTAACAGCAAGGGAACCAGGGGTAGTGGCCATATTTGTTCCCGAGACATGCTCCTCAGTAATGGGTACCAATGTTGCCATGGCCAGTCTGGAGCTATCAGAATGATCCTTGGACGGTCCTCTTTGATCTTCAATAGCACTTTGTGCATCAAAGGAAGTGGTGGGAATGCATATGCTGTCAGGTTTTTCCAACTGAAGGATAGGGAGTCCACCTTCCAAGCAAGTGGGTGGTACGTCCTTGTGCAGAATTTCTTTAGTTGGTGATTGTGTGGGGATGCAAATAAGTCTATTTCTGGGAGTCCCCATTTTCTTGTAATGGTTTTGAAGATGTCCGGATGGAGCATCCATTCGTGGGCATCCGTGGTAGTCCTGCTTAAAATGTCTGCTAGGATGTTTTCTTTTCCTGGTACAAAAATTGCTTTTAACTGAATGTTGTAGCTCAGGGCCACATTCCAGAGATCCAGTGCCATCCGGCAAAGAGGATACGAGTGTGTGCCTCCCTGTTTGTTGATGTACCACATAACTGTGGTGTTGTCTGTCCTTATCATCAATAGACCTTGCTGAAGGAATGGTCTGAATGCCTGAATTGCCAGTTTACTGCCAGCATTTCCTTTAGATTTATGTGCAGCTGGTTTTGAGACCATAAGCCTTGTATGCACTTGTCCAGCATGTGTGCCCCCCAACCGAGGTCTGAGGTGTCTGTCGTGATGGTTTGGCTTGGTTGAGTACTGTGAAAAGGCAATCCTGTGTTTGATTGACAAGCCTGAGCCCACCATAGGAATTCTTGTTTCAGGCATGGAATAATGGGAATCTGGGTTTCCAAGCTGTGCTTGTGTTGAGACCATAAATTCCTTAGGTACCACTGTAGTTTTCTCATATGCAGTCTGGCATGAGGAACCAATATTATGCAGGATGCCATGAAGCCCAAGGCTTGCAGAACTTTTCTTGCTGTCAGATGGTTCTGTTTTGTTAAGGCCAAGAAGTAGAGAGGTAGCTGCTCCTGTTTTTCTACTGTTAGGAATGCCATTTGCCTTGATGTGTCCAACTCTGCACCCAAAAGGTTATTCTCTGGGATGGTATCAGTCTTGACTTTTTTATATTGACTGTGTATCCCAGGGCTTGTAGCAGATAAATGACCCTTTGTAAATCTTCTGCTAGCTTGCTTTTGTTGTCCGCTTGTATCAGGCAGTCGTCCAGGTATGGGTAGATTTGGATTCCCTGAAGCCTGCAATGAGCAATTACTGATGCCAGGCATTTCGTGAACACTCTGGGTGCAGTAGATAAGCCAAAGGGCAATGCTGAGAATTGATAATGCTCTAATCCTGCAAGAAATCTGAGGTATCTTCTGCAGTTTGGTCGTATGGGGACATGCAGGTATGCCTCCTTGAGATCTAGAGTCACCAGCCAAGACTCCTTGCCCAGCATGGGAAGAAGCTGCTGTAGGGTCAGCATTTTGAATTTTGGAACAATGAGGAATGTGTTTAAAGCGGGCAAGTCGAGAATAGGTCTCCATTTGCCTTCTTTTCTTGGTACCAGGAAGAGTCTGGAGTAAAATCCCTTCCCTTGCTCCATAGATGGTACCTTTTCTACAGCTCTCATCCTTAATAATTGGGATATTTGTTTTAGTGCCTCTGTCTTTTGATTTGGAGGTAGGTTTGGCATTCCTCTCTTCCCTGGTAGAGTATGGAAGTGAAACCTGTAACCTTGGTCTATTATCTGTAAAATCCACTTGTCTCTTGTGATGTAATGCCAGTTTGTCGTAAATAAGGCTAGCTTCCCGCCTAAGGGTGCTTGCAGTTGTTCCCTGGTAGGCGGTGCCAGAGCCAAGTCACTGTGATTGACCTGTAGTTGTGGTGGTGGCTGTGCCTCGCTGGTTGTTGCCCTGCCACTGACGTCCTCTGTAAGCACCCCTGGATTGGCCTCTGCCTCTTGAACGCCTATTCCTGCCTCTCTGAGTTCTGGAGGAGTCTGGAAAGGACCAATTCTTGGAGGGCCAATTCCTGCTAAACCTCGGAGGTTGGACCTGTAAGAAATCTTTTACTGTTTGGACAGATTTTGCCTTCTCTTCCATCTTCTTCAGTACTTGTTGTGCAGGAGAGCCAAACAAATTGATCTTATCCATAGGAGCATCTAATAGTTTTGATTTGACATGGTCTGGTAAGGCCTGTTCTTTTAGCCATGCATGCCTTCTGATGACTGTGCCAGTCATGGCTGATCTAAAGGAAGCCTCCAGTGCATCATAGCCGCATTTTAGGGAATGGTTACTGACTTGTTGAATGTTATGTACCATTTCCTGCACATATTTTTTGTCTACTGTTTCATCTGAGGACACTTTTTTGGTTAACTGATCTAGCAAAAATTCTTGATACTGCATCATGTGAAATTGACAGTTCAAGGCCCTAGCTGAAAGAGTAGCAGAAGTGTAAACCTTTTTACCCCATCTCTCTAAGGATCTGGATTCCCTTTCAGAGGGGAGGGTTTTTTTGGCAGAGGTGGCTGCTACAGCCTTAGGTCCTTGGGACATGGTCTCTGGATCTGCAAGGGGAGCCTTATACAAGTGGTAATGTGTGTCCGGGACCCTGTAGTATCTATCGGGCTTAACAGGGGCCGGAGGCAGAGAATCAGGAGCAGTACAAGCATCATTAAATGCATCATCTACAACAGAAAGAACTGGAGGTATGGCTAAAGGCCTATGTTGTGGCAAATGCAGAAAAGTTCTAAGCCTTTTTCTGGAATCTGAAAAATCCTGGCCCTGCCCCTGAAATTGTTCCCTCATAGCATGCAGGGTTTCCCCAAAGGAAAAATCCTCAGGCGGAGAGGCAGAAGGAATGGACTCTTCACCATCAGAGTCTTCATAAGTGGAGTATAGGGCCTCTGGAGGGTCTGTATCATTTGAGTCATCAGAGGAATCATCTGTAGACACTGGCTCAGGGGGCTCTGCTCTAGGCCTCTTCTCTGGAGGCGGGTGAGAGGCCCTGTCTGGTTGAGGTTGGGATCCTCGGATTAAAGAAATGAGATCCTCTGCTAAACTAAGCATTTGAGAACTAGAGCTAGGCCTGTGAGAGGGGGGCTTAGCAGGCACAGATTTAGTAGTTTTAGCTGCTTTAGCCCTGGCAAAGGCCTTAATGGACATGGCTGCAGGTGGCCTAGCAGCTCCAAGTGCAGGGGTTGAAATATCCAAGGGAATAGTGTCTGATAATTCCTGAGAAACTGTAACAGCAGGTGGGATATCAGAAGCCGATTCCACGAGGTTGGAAGAGGCCTCGGCAGAAGGAAAGTTTTCGGCTGAAGGAGGAACCGCTTGCTCGGTTTCAGCCGAAACCGAGACACTCGCGGTTGGCTTAACCGCGGTTTTGGCCGAAACCGCGGACCGCGAGTGTCGGTCCTTTTCCTTGCGTTTTTTAGATATTTGCGAAGTCGGAGGATCCGACGGCATAATATAAGCAAAATCGGAGCCGAAAAACTCCTCGGCAAACTCCGACAGACGTCTAAGCGTCCGCCGGTTAAAAGAAGCACAGGCTAGACAAGCTGCGACGTCGTGGTCTGGGCCTAGACAAGGTAAGCAGTAAGAGTGGAAATCTTTATGAGGTATTTGTTTCCCACAAGTTAAACAGTTATTCACTTTTTCTGACATCGGCTGAGGCAAGAAAGAGTCCCCAACGGGGTACTTAGCTTTTTAGAAGTCTTCGAAGTAGTATTCGGTAGTAGTAATCTCTGGTTCTGACCGACCGGCACTTGCGAACAGCTTCTGCTTCGGGCGCCACGCGGCAAGAAAGACTGAGGAAAATGGCATCGGCTGACGCCTTTATACCCGAATAACTGCAGCTATGACGTCGGGTAAAGTGCGACACCAGCCGAGGCCAGACCCAGATTTTGGAATCCGGCCGACCGAAGGGCTGCCTGACGACAGGACAACCCATTTGTAAGGACTGCAGATGCATCCTTGAAGGACATCTCTACTTTATTGGAAAAGTTCGGAAAGAACACTGTTAGCTCAATAGATTGATGGAGATTGACAGTAGATGACACCTTCGGAAGGAAGGAAGGGTTAAGCCTCAGGGAAACTCTGTCCTTATGAAAGATCAAATACGGAGGTTTAATGGACAAAGCTTAAAGTTCTGATACCCTCCTGGCCGATGTAATGGCTATCAGAAAAACAGTCTTCCAAGATAAGAACTTTAAGTCACAAGTGGCAGCCAACTCAAAGGGTGGTGATGTCATAGCTTGTAGCACAAGGTTCAGGTCCCATGGCAGTACAGGTTCTGAAACAGGAGGACGAAGTAACCAAGCGCCTTTTAGAAAGGCTTTACAGAGTTTGTGGCCCATAAGAGAGGGCTCGTAAGATGTGTGAAAATTGGAAATTGCAGCCAACTGTACTTTAATGGTAGCGGGCGCGGAGCCCTGACGGAACAACATGGCTAAAAAAAAATCGAAGACCGATGGAATATGGACTGTGAAGGGGTCCAAACCTTGGGCCTGAGCCCAAATAGAGAACCTCCTCCATTTGCTGGAATAAATCGTCCTGGTGGAAGACTTATGAGAAGAAGACAAGATGTGCACCACTTCAGGTGAAAAGGAATGTCGTCTGACTAGCGATGGAAGTGGAGCAGTCAGGCTGTCAACCTGAGAGTTCGCAGGATGGATGAAGTTGTCCTGACATGTGAATCAAGAGGTCCGGCACTGGGTCCAGAGTCCACGGACCATCCAGTGCGTACCGTTGAAGAAAAGGAAACCATACTTGTCGAGGCCAGTGTGGAGCAATAAGGATCATCCTGCTTCCCAAGGATATGGCTTTCTGTATCACTCTTGGTAACAGAGGAAACGGAGGGAAAGCATAGACCAGACCGGGGGGCCAATCGTGAGCTAGAGCGTCCCTGGGTGACTCCCCCTGTGGGGGGATCAGAGTGAAGTACTTGCTACATTTGGCATTGAGGGGGCTGGTGAAGAGATCGCAGCAAGGCTGACCACCACCTTTTGGAGATCTGAACCACCACTCGGTTGTTCAGGGACCACTCGTGAGGCATCAGAATAGCTCTGCTTAGCCTGTCCGCTATCATGTTGGACTTCCTCCGAATGTGCGTTGCCACCAGAAACCGTTGGGAAGACACTGCCCTCTGCCACACTTGCATGGCCTCTCTGCAGAGGGGATAAGCTTCGGTTCCCCCCTGCTAGTTCAGGTACCACACTACGGACATGTTGTCCGAGTGAACTGCGATCGTTCCCCGAGGTAGAGAGTCTTGGAGTGCTCGTAATGCCAGAAACACCGCTCTCATCTCCAGAACACTGATGTGCAAGTGTACCTCGTGATCTTGCCAGGTGCCTTGGACCGTCCTGCCTAGATAATGCCCCCCCCACCCCATCTGGGAGGCGTCCGTGGTCACAGTGGCCACTGGAGAGATAGGAATCAAGCTCCTTCCTCTGTACAGATTGGAGGAGTATAGCCACCAGAGGAGGTCCTGTTTGCATCGTTCCGTGAGAAGTATCAGGTGGGAAAGAGGAAGCTTCTGAAAGGACCACTGAACCGGCAGGAGCCACTGTAGGATCCGCATGTGTAACCTGGCCAGAGGTACCAGCATGATGGTGGAGGCCATGGATCCCAGGAGCTGAAGAACTAACCTGGCCTGAACTTTTCTGAGGGGCAACAGTGCGTGGAACTGAGACTGCAACACTCTTATCCTGTCCTGTGGCAGAAAGGCACACATTTGAATAGAGTCTAGTTCTGCGCTTATAAAAACAACACGCTGTGAGGGCTGCAAGGCAGACTTTTCCCAGTTCAAAGTAATTCCTAGACGTTGGCAAAGTGAGATGGTCGTCTCCCTGGCTTGAACGAGCAGATGCCTGGTGGGGGTGGCGAGAAGCCAGTAGTCCAGATACGGAAACACCTGGAATCCTAGATGTCTCAGGTGAACTGTCACCACTGCCAAACACTTGGTAAACACCCTGGGGGCTGTGGTGAGCACAAAGGGCAGGGCACGAAACTGGAAGTGACTGGCTCCTAACCAGAAGCGTAAATGACTCCTGAATGCCTTCTCCATTTTGATGTGGTAGTAGGCATCCTTGAGATCGATGGAGCACATCCATACTCCTTTCTCCAGCAGTGGAAAAATGGACTGAAGTGTGACTATTCGGAACTTGGACTTCAGAACATAGTGATTCAGTCGACTGAGATCCAAAATGGGTCTCAGGTCCCCTGTTCTTTTCGGCACCAAAAAGAGTCGTGAGTAAGTTCCTGATCCGACATGGTCTGAGGGGACTGGTTGGATGACTCCTTTTTCTAGCAGCTTTGCAACTTCTAGTGCTGCTTGATTCCGTTGACTGGGTGGGACGTCGACGCAAAGGGAATAGTGTAACCTCCGGTAACTACTTGAAGCACCCAACGATCCTGGGTGATGCTTTCCCAGGCTTCCGGATGCAATGAAATTCAGCCCCCAACTGGTTCTGGAATAGCACAGTCGGGCAACGCCTCAGGAACACTGGAAGGAAGACCTGCAAAAGGAATCGCGGTCTCCCGAGTTGCGGGGGCCTCCTCTGCCTCTAGGACGGCGTCTTCCGGAATAACCCCCCCCCTCTGCCTCTGGAGGGGGATTCACCTTGAGCTGCGGGGAAAGGACCTCTGAGACTTTTTGAACCACATTTTCCCTCCTCTCTGAGCCTTGGGATAAGGCCTAGAAGGGAGAGAAAAATGGGCCCCTACGGCAGATAGGGTCTTTCCCTCCTGTTCGCATCTGGTGAGGGTGTCTTTCACTTTGGGTCTGAAGAGAGAGGACCCATCAAAGGGGGCGTCAGTGAAGAAAGACTTAAAGGCCTCCGCGAAATGACACAGGCGCATCCAGGCTTGCCTTCTAAGAGCTACGCCTGAGCTAGCTGCCTTACTCGCCCCTTTGGCTGCATAAGATATGAGCCTCACAGACGAGTCGACAATGAAACCTAGGGTAGACAACTGGGCGTTAACAGTCTGTGCTACCGCCTCAGGCATGTTACCCGTCAGAGTATCTCCTAGCTCCTTCAGGAGATCTCTTTGGAGCCGAGTGAAATGACAAAGGTAATTCAACGACCGTAAGGTAAAGGTCGCCGAAGACAGGGTACGCTTCCCATACCGGTCCATACTCCTGGACTCCTTGTTAAGAGGATGGACCGAAGAAGAAGCCTCTGCAACTTCCTGCTGAGTGCCTGCTGCCACCACTTAGGCATCTACCGAAACCCCTTTGGTAAGGAACTCTTTGCCCGGGGGAGCAGTCAGGAACTTGTTTGGACATCTGGGTACCGGTTCCACGGAATCAGGGTTATCCCACACCTTTTGACAAATCAAGTCCAGGAGTTCGTTGAAGGGTGGAGATACCCAGGAGGTGGAGGGTTGAGCTCCAAAGGCCTTGAAGAATACCGACTCCTCCTCAGAGGGGGTCTTGGAAGGCCAGTCGCCTCTCTGTCTCAAAATCTCCAGGATGTCAGAGAAAGACATATCGGAGGATGACTTGGAGGACCCCTCTGATTCCTCGAGGTCGGTATCGGAAGTGAGGGACTCGTCCTGGGAGTCGATGTGCTTCCTCTTGCACGACTTCTTACTGGGAGGCTCCTCAGGCACCAACTCTGAGGGGCCCTCAGAAAGTAGGGGACCGCTCAAGGGGGTATCCCCAGACCTTCAGGCTCCGCCATCCATGGAGAGGGGGGCGTCAGAGGCTCTAGCTGGGGTGTAAGGGGACGGAGTGACAGATACCGGTGATGTACCTGACGACCTGGCCAGGGCGCTCCTCATCGCCTCGAAGGCCGGTCCCTCCCCCCGAGTGCGAGGATCGACCAGTCTCCGAGACCACGACCGGAGTCGAGATTCCCCGAACCAAAGCACCGAGAGGGAGGCTCGGAACCAACAGGAGTCCCAAGGTATCCCCCTCGGGTCCGACAGAGGAAACCCGAGTGCCGAAACCACAGGACGGAGCCGACCTGGTTGGAGCAGAGGCTGGCTCCGATAGACTCACCTGGGGTATCGGAGCCGACACCAGAACATCACTCGGTGCGGAGCACTCTGGCTCTGACAACGCATGGGTGTTCGGAGGAGGAATCATCGGTACAAGAATGGGAACTGGGTCGGAGCCAAAAACAGTTTTGCTAACACCAGCGACTGTAGGAGCCTCTGGACCACCCTATCCACATCCAAATCAGACAGCCTAGAGGATTTGGAAGAAATAGAAGGAGATTTGGATCTCCCAACTGGAGACCCATGCCTGACACTGAGTGAGCGGCTCCGAATAGGTTCCAATAGTATTGGAACCGAGGTCGACTCCAGTACAACAGCTACCTCCTACGGCCCCAAGGACAATGGAGCCGAGGAGGTAGTATCCATTTCCGTGTCCTTCTCCTTCTGCCCCGAGGGCAGTGGAGCCGGAGATCTTTTTTTGGCCTTAGGAGGCTTAGACTTGGTACTAGAAGACAAAGACGACTCCAAGGCCTCCTCAAAGGAGGGCTTGATCAGACCCTTCAAAATCAGTTTGTTTTTAGGTTCCTGCAGTACCCTAGGGTTGAAAACATGACAGAAACTGCAGGACTCTTGTAAGTGAATAGCACCAAGACAATACACACAGATAGAGTGCCCATCTGTTATGGACATTTTATAGCCTCATTTTGTACACTTCTTAAACACAGAGGGTTTATGTTCCTTCAGTTCTTTCGACATGGTAAACAAACTGCGCCACTCACACCGACAAAGATAACACAAGGAAGGCGGGAAGACCAACAACCACTTAAGGCCAGGGAAACTCTAATTTAAATGCTTCCTAAGAGGGGTTCAACCAACAACACGAACACAGCACAAAACTACAAGGGGACACACTGGAGAGGACTAGGTCCTCTAACTTAAATGGGCCTAGCCCGCAAAAACAGTAGGGATACCACAAACTCTAAACTCTCAAGACTCACACAAATACTAGTCAGATACAAAGATAGCTATCAAAATAGCTTTTGTGAAAAAAATAGACTGCTAAAATATTTAGAAGTATTTTAAAAAGGTACTTAGCCACAGCCAAGTGAGACCACGTCCTAACTCTATGAGTGGCAAACGAGATCTGGGGCTAGGGCAAGGTGCATCTTGGGATACCGGGTTAGCCCAGCCAATTAGAGACTTCGTGCTAGAAAAATTTGGCCGAGTCGGAGCTGATTCTCGGCTCCGAATCCACGAGTAAGGAATGTAGGCGAGATAGGACCACATAACATCTATAATTCAAAGTGGAAAGGGATGATGATGATGAAACGGGGAAGCTCAAGAAACAAAGAGAGACTGGGATTTTGGATGAAGGCCTTTACGGAGAATATCAAAAATCTTGCAGAATATTATATCCATAAAGCAGCAGAAAGTGTTCTAAGAGCTAAACCAACATGTGAATGGAAAAAAGGGATTCTGCTGATAGAGATGACTGCAATTAGGGATACAGACAATACGCAAGAGGGGTGGATTTTTTGGAGAAAAATGGCAAAAGAAACAAGGTATTGGGAGCAAATAACTACAGAGGGAAAGATGATAGAATGGGAAGATGCCAAGAATTTATTTGGACTGCAGGTTAGAGATTGCCTTCCCTATCAAGGATTGATGGAGTACAGGCAAAGAAATGGGGGAGAGGGTCCAAAACGAAAGACCATCACTCATAGAGTTTTTAATAGAATCTAGAACAGAGGGTGCCATTAAAAAAAGGAATATTAAGTAGAGAATACAAAATATTGCATGATAACTATAAGGATCAATCAGAGGAGGTTAGAAGGGATTAGGAAGAGACAATGGATAAGTAATTCACAAAGAAACAATGGGAGGATATATGTATGTCTCCCAAATATGCAACAAAATCTAGAAGATTTAGGATTTTTGTCTGGAAATGTTTGCATAGATATTTTTATAAGCCAAATGGACTCCAGAGAATTTTTCCTCAGAAAGACTGCAAATGTTGGAGGTGTAAAGGGGAAGAAAGAGGTAATTGGGAATATATTTTCTGGGAGTGCGGGTTAAGGATTCCCCTGTGAGATGCACTGTTGGAGATGCTGGGTGGGCAGATTGGTCTGACGAGGGAGATGACTTCTTTGAGTTATGATATAGAATCGGAATTGCCTAGACATTATAAGGCCTTGCTGTGTGTTTAATAATAATGGTGGCTGCTAAAAAAGCAATTACTAGAAAAAGCAAATCAAAATCTAAACCAACTATATTGGAACTAATGAATATAATAAAGATAAAACAACCGGAACTGAGATCTTTAGAAAGGAGTAGGAGCAAACCACATAGGAAAAATGGGAATTGTGGGAAAAATACATATAAGGGAGGAATGAGGTTTAAAACATGGCATGACTTAATGAGCTATGTAATGTCTGAGTGAGAAAGATTGGGGAGATTATAAGTGATGTAGGTTTACAACTGGGAGTGGGCCAGTATGGTTTGCGATGTAAAATGCTTCCAACTAGGATTCTGTCGGTGTGGTTTGTTTTCGTTGATATAAATGCATGATTGCCTATGTAGTAAATGATGGTTTAATAAAGATGTCTCTTGTTTAAAAAAGGCAGGAATTGAATAATTTATGTAATACTGCTTAGATTATATGATGTATAACAATATATGTGAAGTATAATGTTTACGTTAATATAGTTTGATTACTTTTATATGAATGTAAACTTGCCTATGTCACAAGTGATAATTCAATAATGGTGTTTGAAAAAAAAAAGTATTCAACAAGAAACAATTACTTTAGGTGACCTGAACATAGACTGGCAGCTGATCAACAATGATACTCCCTCAGATTCGATTAACTTCTACGGCTTTACACAGCTAATCACCTCCACCACTAGAATCAATAAAGTCTGATGGGCATTCAAGTTTAGATAGCATCCATACAAATAAACCAAACACAATTCAAACAGATGATTGTCTGCTAGACACAATAAGCGACCACCTACTCTCCCCGTCAGAAACTACAGTACACAATCTAAAAAAAATAAATATGTAATTCAATAAAATTTAAGAGATACCTTTATCAATACTCTGAATGAATATAACTGCAGCATATTAAAATCCATGCCCTTGCTACTGCCATCTCACACTTTAATTAAACGTTTATAGATATTCTTAACAACCTAGCTCCCAATCAAATCAAACCCTACACCATGGCTAACTAAAGAAACTGAAAACATCATGCTTCAAAGAGGGAAAATCTGGAAAGACTGCCATAAAAGCAGAATATAAAATATATTTCATACATTTAGGCCACTACAAAAACAAGAACAAAATATATTTCATACAGTTAGGCAAGTCAGAAACTTTACTAAGGACCACATTATAATGGATAAACAAGCCTATAATACCAACCTCCAACATAATAATAAAAAAAAAAAAAAAAAATCTAAGACTTTTTTGGCCATCACTAAACAAACTAATACATCCTGGCCAAACCACCAAATCTTCTCTTTCTACTTTTAACAACACTGTCTCAATACTATCTCTATTCAAATCCAGAAAGTACCATCTCTGATTAAAAATTACAATTATTCACTTCCACAATTTGTCTTAATCAGTCACATTCAGTCATTCGCCTTCCTCCTGGTCTCCACTTCTACTATAAAAAAAAAAATCTACAGAAACTATAACAAACCTATTTAGTTACTGATCAACTTCTAACAGAATACCTAAAGAGAACTGTTGACACCATGGCTTTCCCTGTATCTGTACTGATAAACCAATCCATATTTGAGAGGTATGTCCCCCATTCATCTGGGAAAAAAAATACAGAATATCACTCCACAAAGGTATACATCAGCAGACTTTTCCATCTACAAACATACTGCCACGGTCTCTCCTCTGTCTAAGAGACTAGAAAAATGCATTCCCTCATAATTTATTCAGTACAGTAACTCCAGCAACCATCTCTCCAAAACCCGTCATGGTTTTATACCTCATCATAGTGCTACCTCTGCTCTCCTCATCTTCACAAATCAGCAAAGGAGTGATGGCAATCTGTTATCTTCACTGTTCCTCGAGTTATCAAAAGCATTTGAGGCTGTATTCCACCATCTTACTGAACATTCTTCCCCCAATCTCACTCAGCCTTCTCCTCAATGGTTCCACAGCTATCTGACAGGCAGCAAGCAATCAAAAGACAACAAAATCCTTCCTCCTTCCTACCAGTCACCATCAGTGTCCTTCAAGGATCAATATTAGGTTCCATCTTATTCACTGTCCATCTATGCTGATGACTCAACCCTAAAATGTTTAGCCCCATCCCCACCAACACTTCAAGATGTCATCCAAAATTATTCAGTGGTATCAAAACTTGCCTAAAAGATACAAATCTACTTTTAAACTATAAAAAGTATGCTCTTTACTCCTAAACAATATCAAAATGAAAGACAATCTTTCAAAATAACCTTGTCCAACACACAAACTGAAACTGTAACCCAAACAAAACTTCAAGGTGTCCTAATTGACAATAACCTGTAATATGAGCAACACATTCTGCAAACCATTAAAAAAAAAAAAAAAACAGAAACTTGGCTATCTCCACAGAAGCAAACACTAACTGACAGATGATGCAAGACAAACACTGCCATCTGCATACCTTTTTCCAAACATTATATGCCTCACCTAATCTTAAAAACCTAAACACTATACTTAAAGCTAAACTTTCCACATGTTACAATAAAGCAGCCAAATTTGTTGCCAACCTTACATATAGGACTCATCTCTGCAGAGCCCTGAAACAACTAAACTTGCTTGAGCTATCCAAATGTTTAACATACTTGCAATGCAGTACTGCCTACAATCTCATACATGCACCAGGAAAATGTGCACTAAAAGATACCCCGCAGCACTGCTCTCCAGGTAGAGACCTTCGATCAATCGATAAACTCAGTAATCACATCATCTAATAATTCAATGAGTGACTTACTGTACTCCCATTACATACCTAAACTCTGCATGCCACCCCAACATAGCTAAAACCGACCATGAAACTTTCCCACCTTCAAGCCCTTACTAAAACCATACGTGGTCGTGCACATGCCCTTCCCCCCAGTAACCTCATTTTCCTTTATCAGCTCATATCCCGTTATCCCTTTATAATGTGTATCCCCTTCTACACAGCAAACCCTTCTACCACTCCTCAATTTCCTTCGTACCTTAATCCCTACTTTACATTTCAATTTCTCTCTTTCCCACTGTATCCATCTTCTTCAAATACTCTTCACCACTCTGTTATAACCAGGTTCTGTGCCAGTATGTATCCTAGTATTTGTACACCCACTTTTTGATTCATCAGCTAGACAATGTGTCTATCTCCCTCTTCTAGCTTTAACTACTATCAACCAATATTTCACATTTCTTACCTAAAGTTTATATGTTCCTTATAATACCATACAGGTTGACACACACACACACACACACACACACACACACACACACACACACACACACACACACACACACACACACACACACACACACTCTACATGGACCACACACAGTATGGACCAGACACACACACCCACACGTGCTGAGGCTCTTACACGTAATCTTCCTAAACCTCAAAAGGCCTCCCACACATTGCATTTATGGTAAGTATCCTCAACAAAGTACAGTTGTGTACCTACCATAAATGTAGATGTTCGAGTGTATTCACTGCTGCAGTCATTACTCTAGGGTTATCCTGCTGGCAGGCTACCCTCAGTCGGCCAGAATTCCAAAGTCTAGGTTCAGCGTCGGTTGCTGTCGCCTCTTCCCTGACGCCAGTGCGCCAGGGGTATAAAAGATGCAGCCGACGCCATTTTCTTCAGTTTTTCTTGCCCCAGATGTCAGGTGCCCCAAATAGGTAGGCTGAAAAATATACCAATAAGAAATGCATGCACAAAAATAACATTTCCTTCATCTACAAGCAAATACACCAAAAAGGTTGTATAGGATAGAGAAGTGCAGATAAGTCCCAGCAAAGAGAAGGGGGATGGTGGATGGGTAACCTGGACTGCAACAGTGAATACACTCGAACATCTACATTTATGGTAGGTACACAACTGTACTATGTTCATCGTGTTTCACTGTTGCAGTCATTACTCTTGGGTAGAATCCCAAAGTTGAGGATGGGTGGCTGGGCTAAATAGGATTAGGAGAGGCTATGAGGCCTTGCAGAACTGCAGTGGCGAAGCCTGCTCTACACTTAGAGTAAAGAGGCAAGTGGTAGTGCTTTGTAAAGGTGTGCACTGAACTCCAAGTTGCAGCCTCTAGGATTTCTTTGCTTGGTACTCCTCTGAGGAAGGCTGTTGGAGTGGCTGCTGCTCTGGTGGAATGAGGTCTAATGCCCTTAGGCACTGATTTGCCATGTTGAAAGTAGCAGAAACGGATGCAATGGCCTATCCATTTAGAAATAGTCTGTTTTGAGATAGCCTTTCCTTGTGATCCTGCAGCATATGACACTAAAAGTTGCTCAGTCTTTCTGAAAGCTTTAGTCCTGTCCAAGTAGAAGCGTAACTGCCTGTGTATGTCCAAAGAATGCAGAATTTTCTCACCCTTGTTCTGTGGATTTGGGTAAAAGGTAGGCAAGTGAATGGTTTGGTTGAGGGCCATACTGGACACCACCTTAGGCATAAATGCAGGGTTTGTCCTCAGAGAAACCAAGTCTGGATGAAAAATGATGAAAGGTTCCACAGCCATGAGTGCTTGCAACTCCGAGACTCACCTTGCAGAGGTTATGGCTAGGAGCAGAGCTGTTTTCCAGGATAAGAATTTTATATCTGCTGTCAATGCTGGCTCCAAAGGAGGCAATGTAAGTCTTTCTAAAACACAGTTGAGGTCCCAAGCTGGAATTGGTGCTCTCCTTGGAGGCCTAATGTTTTTGGCCCCTCTGAGGTACTGCCTTATTAAAGGATGAGAAAAGATAGGTGGTTCCGTATTGTAATGTGCAGAAATGGCAGAGGCATGAATCTTAACTGATGAAAAAGAAAGGCCTTTGTTCAGCATCTCAGTTAGGTATTGTAAATTCTGAGGAATATTTGGTACAGACGTGTCAATGCCTTGTTCCTGGTTCCAAGCACAGAATCTCTTCCATTTTTCTGCATAAGATTTTCTGGTACTGGGCCTCCAAGATAACATCCATAACAGCTTTTGAAAGAGGAGTGTTCTGAATGGCTACATTATCCGCCATGCTGCCAGGTTTAAAGTCCTGAGTTGGCTGTGCAGGATCTGATTGTTTTGTTGGGTCAGCAAGTGAGAAGTTTGAGGCAAAATCCATGCTGGACCTTGAGACAAGCTCTTTAGGATTGGGTACCAGTGCTGGCGTGGCCAGTCTGGTGCAATCAGAATCATTTTTGGCTTCTCTTGTCTGACCTTTAGGAGTACTCTGGGAAGGAGAGGCAGTGGGGGAAAAGCATATACTGTTAGATTTTTCCAGCTGAATGATAGGGCGTCCACTTTCCATGCTTGCTTGTGGTAAATCCTTGTGCAAAATCTCTGCAACTGACAGTTGTGAGGGGAGGCAAACAGATATATGTCTGGGCATCCCCGTTTCCTTATTATCATGTTGAAGACTTGTGGATCCAGTTTCCATTCGTGGGGATCCATGAGGTTTCTGCTTAGTTCGTCTGCCAGAGTATTTGTTTTTCCTGGCAGGAATTGTGCTTGCAGGTGAACTTGAAAAGCCAATGCTGTGTCCCATAAAGTCATTGCTTGTCTGCAGAGGGGGGGGGGGGGTAGGAATGTGTACCTCCCTGCTTGTTTATGTACCACATGACCGTAGTGTTGTCTGTCTTTATCAGTAACTGTCCTGGATGAAGCAGGTCCTTGAAAGCTGTCAGGGCATTTTGTACAGCTAGCATCTCTTTTTGATTGATGTGAAGATGCATCAGGTTTGCAGGCCATGTGCCCTGAACACATTTTCCTGCCATATGGGCCCCCCAGGCATAATCTGATGCATCCGTTGTCAGTGTCTGTCTGGCTGTGGGGAAACTGAATGGCAGACCCTTGTTGAGGTGACAGGCTTCTGCCCACCATCGAAACTCCTGTTGTAGGCAGAGTGCAATTACTGTCTTCAGGCTGTGGCAATGCTGAGTCCAAACACTTTTCAGATAACATTGTAGTTTCCTCATATGCAGTCTGGCATATGGAATTAGTAGAATGCTGGATGCCATGAAACCCAAGGCCTGCAGGATTCCTTGCAGATAAGTGGGTTTTTGTTGCCAATTTCTTTAAGTAAGAAGTCAGTTGTTTTTGCTTGTCTGGCGTGAGACAAGCCATCTGGGCAGTTGTATTTAAGCTTGCACCCAGGAATATTATCTCTTGAGAGGGCACTAGTTTTGATTTCTTTTCGTTTACTGTGTACCCTAGGCCAATTAGTAATCTTTTTACAAACGCCTGATGTTTTAGAAGAGTGTCTTTGTTCTCTGCTTGAATTAGGCAGTCGTCCAAGCAGGGATATATTTGAATTCCTTTTTGTCTGCAAAATGCAATTACTGGTGCCAGTCATTTTGTAAAGACCCTGGGCGCAGTAGATAAGCCAAAGGGCAGTGCAGAGAATTGGTAATGCATTCAGCCAGCTATGAATCTGAGGTATCTTCTGCAAGATTGTCTGATTGGGACATGCAGGTATGTCTCTTTTAGGTCCAAAGTTACGAGCCAAGCCCTCTTGCCCAGCATGGGCAGTAGCTGCTGAAGAGTCAACATTTTGAATTTTGGAACTTCCTGAAACGTATTTAGTACAGACAGGTCCAGAATTGGTCTCCAGGTTTTGTCCTTCCTGGGTACTAGGAAAAGTCTGGAGTAAAATCCTTGCCCCTGCTCTTGTTGTGGTACTTGCTGAATGGCCCTCATGTCCATGAGGGCTGTAATTTGTTTTTGTGCCTCTGCCCATTGATTCTGTGGCAGGTCTGGCATGCCCTTTGACCTTGGTAGAGTGTGAAAATGGAACCTGTAGCCTTGGGACACTATGTTCAGGACCCATTTGTCTTGGGTAACCATTTGCTAATTTGATGAAAAAAGTGCTAGCTTTCCCCCTAAGGGGGCTGTCAAAAGAAAACTGCTTGGAACTGGTAGGGGAAAGTCATTGGGACTGTTTTTCTGTAAGGTTGTGATTTGTCTTCTCCGCTTTTGGAGGTAGGAGCACCCCATTGTTTAGGCCTGTATGAGCCTTGGGGCTGAGATCTGCCTCCGGGATGCCTGTATCTGCCTCTTTGTGGTCTGTCTGAGACTGGAAAGGACAAATTTTTAGAAGGCCAGCTCCTGCTAAACCTGGGTGGCTGTACCTGTAAGAAATCCTTGACTGTCTGCATGGATTTTGCTTTATCCTCCATTTTTTTCAACACCTCTTCTGCTTTAGTACCAAACAAAGTATCATGCTGTAATGGTGCATCTAATAATTTTGCTTTAACATGATCAGGCAGATTCTGTTCCTTTAACCAAGCATGCCTTCTAATAACAGAAACCGTAACAACGGCCCTGCAAGAGGCCTCCAGTGAATCATAACCACATTGCAAAGTATGCTTTCCCACTTGTTCAATTGCATGCAATAAATGCTGCAATTCCTTGTTCTCTGAACATTCAGTATTTGTCAACATTTTCTGTTTAAGTAGTGACATTAAATATTGCTGATATTTAAGCATATGAAATTGACAATTTAAAGCCCTTACAGCCAGGGTGGCAGAAGTGTAAACCTTTCCCCCCCATCTTTCTAGAGCCCTAGAATCCCTGTCAGAGGGGACAGGGTTTTTTGCAGTGGAAGCTTTAACCCCCTTGGAACCCTGAGATATAGTTTCTGGGTCAGCAGCGGGGTTTTTATATAGGAATTTATGAGAATCCGGGACCCGGTAGTATCTGTCTGGCGTAGCAGGTGCAGGGGGTAAAGAGTCAGGGGACAGTCCAGACTCTGAAAATACATCATCTACAATGTCTAGAACAGGTGGAATAGCAAGGGGTCTGTGCTGAGGACGAAGCAGAAAGTCTCTGAGCCTTTTCTTAGATTCAGAATAATCTTGGCTCTCCCAGTGGAAATGCTCCCTCATAGTATGTAGTGTTTCCCCAAAAGAATAGTCCTCAGGAGGAGAGGCTGAAGGAATGGATACTTCAGCATCAGAATCCTTATAGGGAAGCATGGAGTAATCCTGTTCAGAAGAGGAATCAGAGGAAATAGATACCTGATCAGAAGAATCATATTCTGTGTCTTGCCTAGGCCTCTTATCAGGAGGGGGATGGGAGCTCCTGATCAAAGTAATTAGGTCTTCGGCCATTTTGAGCATCTGTTTTTTAGGCATGGAAGTCTGAGTAGGAGAATGCTGTACTTGTTTCTTTGTCTTTAGAGCTGCTTTAGTCTTTGAAGCTGAAGATGGCTTCACATATAGTTGTGTAGGTCTGAAGACACCCTCAGAAGCTGATGCCTGCTCAGCGGCTCCGGACCCATCTGAGGAAGTGATTTCCGAGTGTCCAGTACCTTGAGTTTCCAGAGGCCCAGTCGGCTCCACGTGGGAGTCGGTAGCGGCCTGTGGCTCTGAGGTAGCGGACGCCAGGGGCTGCGAAAGCGCCTCACTAAGAACCTGCGACTGGCCTAGAAGAGGCTTCGTCGTCGGATTTGGACCTCGGATGCCTATCCTTGTCCTTGCATTTTTTGTAACCTCCGGTTGTCGGCTGTTCCGCCGGCATTATATAATTAAATCTTCGGCCAAAGTAATGAAATGCAAAATCGAACAGACGCTTGATAGTGCATTGGTTAAATCTAGCACAAAACCGACAGCTAGCAATGTTGTGATCAGGGCCTAGGCAAGGAATACAGTAAGAGTGAAAATCCTTATGAGGTATTTGCTTCCCACAAGAAATAAAATTAACTTTTTTTGACATCGGTCTGGAGCAAGAAAAAAGTTTCCCCAACGGGGTACTTAGCTTTAATGAAGACTTCGGTTCTGAAATTCAGATTTGAAAATCTCAGGAGTCGGCCGACCGGCACTTGCAAACTGCTTTTGCTTCGGGCACCGCTCGGCAAGAAAGACTGAAGAAAATGGTGTCGGCTGCATCTTTTATACCTCTGGCGCACTGATGTCAGGGAAGAGGCGACAGCAACCGACGCCGGACCTAGACTTTGGAATTCTGGCCGACTGAGGGTTGCCTGCCAGTAGGATAACCCTAGAATAATGACTGCAACAGTGAAACACGATGAACATACTCAAAAACACTATACTAGAAAGTACAGTTGTGTACTTACCATAAATGTAGATGTTCGAGTGTATTCACTGTTGCAGTCATTACTCTTGGGTTATCCTGCTGGCAGGCTACCCGCAGTCGGCCTACATTCCAAAGTCCTGGTCTGGCGTCGGTTGTGTCGCCTCTTCCCTGATGTCAGTGCGCCAGGGGTATAAAAGATGCAGCCGACGCCATTTTCTTCAGTTTTTCTTGCCCCAGATGTCAGGTGCCCCCAAAAGGGTAGGCTAAAAAACAATTATGCCAATAAACATGCATGCACTAAAGTAAGCATTTCCTTCATCTACAAGCAAATACACCACATAGGTTGTATAGAATAGAGAAATACAGATAAGACCCAGCAAAAGTAAGGGGGATGGAGGGAGGGTAACCTGGACTGCAACAGTGAATACACTCGAACATCTACATTTATGGTAGGTACACAACTGTACTATGTTCAAGTTTCACTGTTGCAGTCATTACTCCTGGGTTGAATCCCAAAGCTGAGGATGGGTGGCTGGGGCTAAATAGGATTAGGAGAGGCTATGAGGCCCTGCAGAACTGCAGTGGCAAAGCCTGCTCTGGATTTAGAGTAGAGAGGTAAGTGGTAGTGTTTTGTAAAAGTGTGCACTGAACTCCAAGTTGCAGCCTCTAAGATGTCTTTGGTTGGTACTCCTCTGAGGAAGGCTGCTGAAGTGGCTGCTGCTCTGGTTGAATGTGGCCTAATGCCCTTAGGCACTGATTTGCCATGCTGTGAGTAGCAGAAACGAATGCAATGGCCTATCCATTTTGAAATAGCCTTTCCTTGTGATCCTGCAGCATATGCCACTAAAAGTTGCTCAGTCTTTCTGAAAGCTTTAGTTCTGTCCAAGTAGAAGCGTAGCTGTCTGTGTATGTCCAAAGAATGCAGAAGTCTCTCACCCTTGTTCTGTGGGTTTGGATAAAAGGTAGGCAAGTGAATGGTTTGGTTAAGGGCCACACTGGACACCACCTTAGGCATAAATGTCGGTTTGTCCTCAGAGAAACCCTGTCTGGATGGAAAATGATAAAAAGGTTTAACAGCCATGAGTGCCTGTAACTCCAAGACTTGTCTTGCAGAGGTTATTGCTAGGAACAGAGCTGTTTTCCAAGATAAGAATTTTATATCAGCTGTTGAGGCCGGCTCAAAAGGAGGCAGTGTGAGTTTTTCCAAGACATAATTGAGGTCCCATGCAGGTATTGGTGCTCTCCTTGGAGGTCTTATGTTTTTGGCCCCTCTGAGGTACTGTCTTATTAAAGGATGAGAAAAGATAGGTGGTTCCGTATTGTAATGGGCTGAAATGGCAGAGGCATGGATCTTAATTGATGAAAAGGATAGGCCCTTGTCCAGCATCTCAGTTAAGTATTGTAAAATCTGAGGAATATTTGGTATAAATGTGTAAATTCCTTGTGCCTGGTTCCAAGCACAGAATCTCTTCCATTTTTCTGCATAAGATTTTCTGGTACTGGGCTTCCTAGCCTCCAAAATGACATCCATCACAGCTTTGGAGAGAGAAGTGTTCTGAATGGCTACATTATCCGCCATTCTGCCAGAGTTAAGGTCCTGAGTTGGCTGTGCAGGATCTGACTGTTTTGTTGGGTCAGTAAGTGAGAAATTTGAGGCAATGTCCAGGCTGGACCTTGAGACAAGTTCTTTAGGATTGGGTACCAGTGCTGGCGTGGCCAGTCTGGGGCAATCAGTATCATTTTTGGCTTCTCTTGTCTGACATTTAGGAGTACCTTGGGGAAAAGAGGCAGTGGAGGAAAGGCATATACTGTTAGGTTTTTCCAGCTGAAGGATAAGGCATCCACTTTCCATGCTTGCTTGTGATAAGTCCTTGTGCAGAATCTCTGTAGTTGGCAGTTGTGAGGGGAGGCAAATAGATCTATGTCTGGGCATCCCCATTTCCTTGTTATCATGCTGAAGACTTGTGGATCCAGTTTCCACTCGTAGGGGTCCATGAGGTTTCTGCTTAGTTCGTCTGCCAGAGTATTTATCTTTCCTGGCAGGAATTGTGCTTGCAGGTGAACTTGATAAGTCAATGCTGTGTCCCACAAAGTCATGGCTCGTCTGCAGAGGGGGTAGGAATGTGTGCCTCCCTGCTTGTTTATGTACCACAATGACTGTAGTATTGTCCTTCTTTAGCAGTAGTTGTCCTGGATGAAGTAGATCCTTGAAAGCTGTCAGGGCATTCTGAACAGCTAGCATCTCTTTTTGATTGATACAAAGATGCATCTGGCTTGCGGGCCATGTACCGTGAATACATTTTCCTGCCATGTGGGCACCCCAGGCATAATCTGATGCATCCGTTGTTAGTGTCTGCTTGGCTGTGGGTAAAGTGAATGGCTGTCCCTTGTTGTGGTGACAGGCCTGTGCCCACCATCGAAACTCCTGTTGCAGGCAGGGAATAAGGGTAATTAATGTTTCCAGGCTGTGGCAATGTTGAGTCCAAGCACTTTTTAGATACCATTGTACTTTCCTCATATGCAGTCTGGCATATGGAATTAACAGAATGCAGGATGACATGAAGCCCAAAGCCTGCAGAATTTTTCTTGCAGACAACTGGGTCTTTGTTGCTAACATTTTGAAGTAAGAAGTCAGTTGCCTTTGTTTGTCTGGCATGAGATAAGCCATCTGGGCAGTTGTATTTAAGCTTGCACCCAGGAATATTATCTCTTGTGAGGGTACTAGTTTTGATTTCTTTTCGTTTATTGTGTACCCTAGGCAAATTAGTAATCTTTTTACAAACGCCAGATGCTTTAGTAGAATGTCCTTGTTCTCTGCTTGAATAAGGCAGTCGTCCAAGTAAGGATATATATGAATTCCTCTTTGTCTGCAAAATGCAATTACTGGTGCCAGTCATTTTGTGAAGACCCTGGGCGCAGTAGATAAGCCAAAGGGCAGTGCAGAGAATTGGTAGTGCATTGAGCCAGCTATGAATCTGAGGTATCTTCTGCAAGATTGTCTGATTGGGACGTGCAGGTATGCCTCTTTTAGGTCCAAACTTACAAGCCAAGCCTTTTTGCCCAGCATGGGCAGAAGCTGCTGCAGAGTCAACATTTTGAATTTTGGAACGTCCAGAAATGTGTTTAGAACAGACAGGTCCAGTATTGGTCTCCAGGCTTTGTCCTTTCTGGGTACCAAGAACAGTCTCAAGTAAAATCCTTGTCCCTGCTCTTGCTTTGGTACTTGCTGAATGGCCCTCATGTCCATGAGGGATGAAACTTTCTTTTGTGCCTCTGCCCATTGATTGTGTGGCAGGTCTGGCATACCTTTTGCCCTTGGCGAAAACGCAGGTGTGGAGACATAGCGTTTGTGCTTTCAACAGTCTTGGATTTTGTGTGCTGAACAGCTTCTGTATCTATTCTTTGTGTTTGTGCTTTCAACAGTTTGGACTTTGTGTGCTGAATAGCTTCTGGATTTTTTTCTGTGCCAGCCGGAACTGTGGTAATAAAATTCTACATTTTATTCAACAAGGTTGGTGTAGCCTTTCTCCTCTGGTGCTTATTTATCCGGTGTGAAAATGGAACCTGTAGCCCTGAGACACTATGTTCAAGACCCATTTGTCCCGGGTGATCATGTGCCAATTTTGTGAAAAAAGTGCTAGTTTTCCCCCTAAGGGGGCTGCCAAAAGATAAGTGCTTGGTGCTGGCAGAGGAAAGTCATTGGGACTGTTTCCTGTATGGCTGTGATTTGTCTTCTCCGCTTTTGGAGGTAGAAGCACCCCATTGTTTAGGCCTGTATGAGCCTTGGGGCTGGGATCTGCCTCTGGGGCATCTGTATCTGCCTCTTTGTGGCCTGTCTGACAATGGAAAGGACCAATTCTTTGTAGGCCAGTTCCTGCTACATCTGGGTGGCTGCACATGTAAGAAATCCTCAACTCTCTGCATAGATTTCACTTTGTCCTCCATTTTCTTCAACACCTCTTCTGCTTTAACACGAAACAAAGTATCATGCTGTAATGGAGCATCTAATAATTTTGCTTTAACATGATCAGGCAGATTCTGTTCCTTTAACCAAGCATGCCGCCTCATGACGGAACCCGTAACAGCGGCCCTGCAAGAGGCCTCCAGAGAATCAAAACCACATTGCAAAGTATGTTTTCCCACTTGTTCAGTTGCATGCAATAAATCCTGCATTTCCTTGTTTTCTGCACATTCAGAATTTAACAATTTCTGTTTAAGCAGTGACATTAAGTATTGCTGATATTTAAGCATATGAAATTGACAATTTAAAGCCCTCACAGCCAAGGTGGCAGAAGTGTAAACCTTTTTCCCCCATCTGTCCAGTGCCCTTGAATCCCTATGGCTCTCCCAGTGGAAGTGCTCCCTCATGGTATGCAGGGTTTCCCCAAAAGAATAATCCTCAAGAGGGGAGGCTGAAGGGATAGATTCTTCAGCATCGGAATCCTCATAGGGAGGGAGAGAGTATTCCTGTTCAGAAGAGGAGTCAGAGGAAATGGAAACCTGATCTGAAGATTCATATTCTGTCTCTTGCCTAGGCCTCTTATCAGGAGGGGGATGGGAACCCCTGATCAAAGTAATTAGGTCTTCGGCCATTTTTAGCATCTGTTTTTTTAGGCATGGAGGCCTGTCCATGGGCTTGCTGCACTTGTTTCTTTGTCTTTAGTGGTGCTTTAGTCTTTGCCTTTGAAGCTGTAGTCGGTTTTATATGTAACTGTGTTGGACTGAAAACACCCTCAGAAGCCGATGCCTGCTCAGCGGCTCCGGACCCATCTGAGGGAATATTTTCCAAGTGTCCAATACCTTGAGTTCCCAGAGGCCTAGTCTGCTCCACGTGGGAGTCGGAAGCGACCTGTGGCTCTGAGGTAGCGGGCATCAGGGGCTGCGAAAGCGCCTTACTGAGAAAGTACAGTTTTGTACCTACCATAAATGTAGATGTTCAAGTGTTGACACTGCTGCAGTCATTACACTTGGGTTACCCTGCCGTCAGGCGGTCCCACAGTCGGCCAGAGTTCCAAAGTCTTGGTCCGGCATCGGTTGCTGTCGCCTCATCTCTAACGTCAGTGCGACAGGGGTATACAAGATGCAGCCGACGCCATTTTCTTCAGTTTTTCTTGCCCCAGATGTCAGGTGCCCCCAAATAGGTAGGCAATTTAAATTGCTAGGAAGCAATACAAAAGAAAAGCAAACAACCATTTTTAGGTTACTCCCCATAGGTAAAAAAGGGTAGATGTCCTAGGTAAGTACCAGAAAGTAAGAGGGGAAGGAGGGAGGGTAAGCTGGACTACAGCAGTGTCAACACTCGAACATCTACATTTATGGTAAGTACAAAACTGTACTATGTTCATCGTGTTACACTGCTGCAGTCATTACACTTGGGTGGAATCCCAAAGCTGAGGTAGGGAGGCTGGATCTATAAGGCATTAGAGGTGGCTATAATGCCCTGCAGTACAGCAGTGGTGAAGCCAGCTCTGGATTTGGAGTATAAAGGCAAATGGTAATGTTTGGTGAAGGTATGCACAGAACTCCATGTTGCTGCTTCCAATATATCCTTGGTAGGTATTCCTCTGAGGTAGGCAGTTGAAGTGGCTGTTGCCCTGGTGGAGTGAGATCTAATGCTGCTACGTACAGGTTTCCCACGGTGGGTATAGCAGAAACATATACAGTGTCCTATCCATTTTGAAATAGTCTGCTTTGAAATGGCTTTTCCATGTGCTCCTGCAGCGTATGCTACCAATAATTGCACAGATTTTCTGAAAGCTTTGGTTTTGTCCAAGTAGAAGTGTAACTGTCTGTGAATGTCCAAAGAATGTAGCAATTTCTCCCCTTTGTTCTATGGTTTTGGATAAAAAGTTGGCAAGTGAATAGTTTGGTTCAGAGCCACACTTGATACCACCTTTGGCATAGACGTAGGGTTAGTTCTTAAAGACACCCTGTCCTGGAGGAAAGGTTCCACTGCCATTAATGCCTGTAATTCTGAAACTCTTCGTGCTGATGTAATTGCCAGCAGCAGAGCAGTTTTCCAAGAGATGTATTTTATTTCTGCTGTGTTAGCTGGCTCAAAAGGAGGTAGAGTTAATTTTTCCAAAACAAAATTGAGGTCCCAAGTTGGTGTAGGTGCTCTATGGGGAGGTCTTATGTTTTTAGCCCTTCTGAGGTATTGTTTGAGCAAAGGATTAGAAAAAATTGGTGGATCCATGCTGTAATGAGCAGAGACAGCTGAGGCGTGGATCTTGATGGATGAAAAAGAGAGGCCCTTGGTCCAGCATCTCAGTTAAGTATTGCAGTATCTGAGGAATGTTTGGGACAAGAGGGTCAAGGTTGTGCGCTTGGTTCCAGGCACAGAATCTCTTCCATTTATCCGAGTATGCTTTTCTGGTGCTAGGCCTTCTGGCCTCCAGAATGACATCCATAACAGCTTTGGAGAGAGGCATTGCTTGCTTGACTAGGGAATTTTCCATGCAGCTAGGTTTAAGGTCTTTAGCTGGCTGTGAAGTATCTGATTGTTGTGCTGTGTCAGCAACTCTGGGATTTGAGGCAAAATCCAGGGTGGTTCTTGTGCTAAGTTCTTTAAGATTGGGTACCAGTGCTGGCGTGGCCAGTTTGGTGCAATCAGTATCATTTTTGGCTCTTCCAGCCTGGCTTTTATGAGTACCTTTGGGAGGAGAGGTAAAGGAGGGAAAGCGTATACTTGTAGTTTTTTCCAGCTGAATGAGAGGGCATCCACTTTCCATGCTTGTGGATGGTAGCTCCTTGTGCAGAATTTCTGTAATTGGCAGTTCTTTGGGAAAGCAAACAGATCTATATCCGGGCTCCACCATTTTTGTGTTATCATTCTGAATATTTGTGGATTGAGTTTCCATTCGTGTGGGTCCACAATGTTTCTGCTTAGGTCGTCTGCCAGTGTGTTTTTCTCCCCTGGCAGGAATTGTGCTTGCAGATGAACTTGGTAGGTTAGAGCTGTGTTCCACAAAGTCATGGCTTGTCTGCAGAGGGGGTAGGAGTGTGTGCCCCCTTGCTTGTTTATGTACCAGATAACAGTGGTGTTGTCTGTCTTTAGTAGTAATTGTCCTGGATGCAGTAAGTCCTTGAAAGCCATAATAGCATTTTGTACAGCTAGCATCTCCTTTTGATTGATGTGGAGATGTCTTTGCTCTGTGGGCCACTCGCCCTGGATACATTTTCCTGCCATGTGTGCTCCCCAGGCGTAATCCGATGCATCTGTTGTCAGTGTTTGCCTGGCTGTGGGTCGAGTGAAAGGATGTCACTTGTTGAGGTGACAAGCTTGTGCTCACCATCGAAACTCCTGTTGCAGGCAAGGAATTAGTGGTATAACTGTTTCCAAACTTTGACAGTGTTGAGACCATATGCTCTTTAGGTACCCTTGTAGTTTCCTCATATGCAGTCTGGTATATGGAATTAGTAGTATGCAAGATGCCATGTAGCCCAAGGCCTGCAGAAATTTTCTTGCAGGGAGTTGGGTCTTTGTTGCCATTAATTGAAAATATTGAGTCAGTTGTCCTTGCTTGTCTGGCTTGAGATAAGCCATTTGGGCCGTTGTGTTCAAGCTGGCACCCAGGAATATTATCTGTTGTGAGGGCACTAGTTTTGATTTCTTTTCGTTTACTGTGTACCCCAGGCAACTTAATAACTTTTTTATGTACGCCAGATGCTTTAGTAGAATGTCCTTGCTCTCTGCTTGAATCAGGCAGTCGTCCAGGTATGGATAAATTTGAATTCCTTTTTGCCTGCAAAATGCAATTACTGGTGCCAGGCACTTTGTGAAGACCCTGGGCGCAGTAGATAAGCCAAAGGGCAGTGCAGAGAATTGATAGTGCATTGAACCAGCAAATCTGAGGTATCTTCTGCAGTTCTGTCTGATAGGGACATGCAGGTATGCCTCTTTGAGGTCCAACGTCACAAGCCAAGCTTTCTTGCCCAGCAAGGGAAGAAGCTGCTGTAGTGTCAACATCTTGAATTTTGGTACAGCCAGGTAAATGTTTAGTGTAGAAAGGTCCAGAATGGGTCTCCAGGCTTTGTCCTTTCTGGGAACCAGAAAGAGTCTTGAGTAAAATCCTTGTCCTTGTTCCTGTGGTGGTACCTTTTGAATAGCTCTCATATCCATGAGTGCTGTAATTTGTCTTTGAGCCTCTGCCCATTGATTTGGTGGCAGATTTGGCATTCCTTTTAGCCTTGGCAGGGTGTGAAAATGGAACCTGTAACCTTGAGATACAGTGTTGAGAATCCATTTGTCTTTGGTGATGCAATGCCAGTTGTGATAGAAGTGCCAGTTTTCCTCCTAAGGGGGCTGCCAAGAACTGTTTGGCAGCTGTAGTGGAAAGTCATTGAGTCTGTTTTTTATAAGGTTGAGGCCTGTCTTCTCCTTCTTTCTGGCTTGGTGTGCCCCACTGTCGAGGCCTGTAAGGGCCATGTGTCTGACCTCTACCTCTTGGATGTCTGGATCTGCCCCTTTGAGGTCTGTCTGTGACTGGAAAGGACCAATTCTTTGTTGGCCAATTTCTACTAAAACAAGGAGGCTGAACCTGTAAGAAATCTTTCACCGTTTGCATAGATTTTGCCTTATCCTCCATCTTCTTTAATGCCTCCTCTGCCTTAACTCCAAACAGCACATCCCGCTGCAAAGGTGCATCCAATAATTTTACCTTAACATGATCTGGTAACGTATGTTCTTTTAACCAAGCATGCCTTCTAATGACACAGCCTGTAACTGCTGCTCTACAGGAGGCCTCTAAGGAGTCAAACCCACATTGCAAAGTATGTTTTCCCACTTGTTCAGCAGCATGCAATAAATCCTGCATTTCTTTTAAGTTAGGAGGATCTGAATCTGGAAGCATCTTTTGTTTCAACTGAGACATCAAAAATTGCTGATATTTTAGCATGTGAAACTGGCAATTCAAGGCTCTCATTGCTAAAGTTGCAGATGTATATACCTTCTTTCCCCATCTGTCTAAAGCTCTGGAATCTCTGTCAGAGGGAACTGGGTTTTTTGCTGATGAGGCCTTAATCCCTTTGGGTCCCTGAGAAATAGTTTCAGGGTCAGCAACAGGGCTTTTGTACAGAAATTTGTGAGAGTCAGGTACTCTGTAATATCTATCAGGTTTAACTGGGGCTGGGGGTAAGGAGTCAGGGTTCAAACTGGATTCAGTGTACACATCATCCACAATACCTAGAACTGGCGGGATAGCAAGGGGTCTGTGTTGAGGCAATAAAAGGAAGTCTCTGAGCCTCTTCTTGGATTCTGAGTAATCCTGACCTTCCCAATGGAAATGCTCCCTCATGGTATGTAAGGTCTCCCCAAAGGAGTAATCCTCAGGTGGAGAGGCTGACGGAATTGATTTCCTCAGCATCAGAAACCTCATAAAGGGGTAAAGAATATCCTAGGTCCGAGGAAGAGTCAGAGGAAAGAGTCAGAGGAAATGGACACCTGGTCAGAAGATTCATAATCTGCATCCTGTCTGGACCTTTTATCAGGAGGGGGATGGGACCCACTGATCAGGGTGATTAGGTCCTCGGCCACTTTTAGCATTTGTTTCTTAGGCATGGAAGCCTGTCCTGGAGAGAGTTGTGTCTGTTTCTTTGCTTTTAAGGTGGGCTTAGACTTAACAGAGGGTTTAATGGTTAACTGGGTAGGTCTGAAAACACCCTCTGTAACTGTGGATTGCTCAGCTACTTCGATTCCCTCTGTAGGTTTAGGATCGGTAAGCTGAAGGCCTAGTGCATCCGAAGGTCCAGCCAGCTCCACGTGGGAGTCGGATGTGGTCTGTGGTTCTGTGGAAGTGGTCGTCAGGGGCTGCGTAGGCACCTCGCTGAAAACCGAAGAACCGGCGACCGGCCTAGAAGAGGCCTCGTCGTCAGTTTTGGGCCTCGGATGCCTGTTCTTGTCCTTGCGCTTTTTATGCTTTGTGGTCGTCGGAATTTCCGACGGCATGGTGTAATTGAATTTTCTACAAAATAATGTTGGGCAAAATCAAATAGACGTTTAATATTGCGCTTGATAAACATAGCACAAAACCGACAACCAGTGACATCGTGGTCAGGGCCTAGGCATGGAATACAATAGGAGTGGAAATCCTTATGAGGTATTTGCTTCCCACAAGAAATACAGTTATTAACTTTTACTGACATCGGTCTGAGGCAAGAAAAAGTTTCCCCAATGGGGTACTTAGCTTTTTAGAAGACTTCGGTTCTGGATTCGGAATGAAAATCTCAGGAGTCGGCCGACCGGCATTTGCGAACTGCTTCTGCTTCGGGCACCGTGCGGCAAGAAAGACTGAAGAAAATGGCGTCGGCTGCATCTTATATACCCCTGTCGCACTGACGTCAGGGAGGAGACGACAGCAACCGACGCCGGACCAAGATTTTGGAACTCTGGCCGACTGCGGGACCACTTGACGGCAGGATAACCCAGGTGTAATGACTGCAGCAGTGTAACACGATGAACATCCGGTGAACCGGCGACTGGCTTAGAAGAAGCCTCATCGTCAGTTTTGGACCTCGGATGCCTGTCCTTTTCCTTGAGTTTCTTGTGAATTGCATTAGTCGGATGGCTATCCGATGACATCGTGTAATTAAATCTCCGGCCAAAGTAATGAAATGCAAAATCGTACCGACGCTTAATAGTGCGTTGGTTAAATTTAGCACAAAACCTGCAATTAGCAACGTCGTGATTAGGGCCTAGGTAAGGAATACAAAAAGAATGGAAGTCCTTATGAGAAATTTGCTTCCCACAAGAAATACAATTATTAACTTTTTCTGACATCGGTCTGGAGCAAGAAAAAAGTTTCCCCAACGGGGTACTTAGCTTTAAATGAGGACTTCGGATCTGAAATTCGAACACGAAAATCTCAGGAGTCGGCCAACCGGCACTTGCGAACTGCTTCTGCTTCGGGCACCACGCGGCAAGAAAGACTGAAGAAAAAGGCGTCGGCTGCATCTTTTATACTCCTGGCACACTGACGTCAGGGAAGAGGTGACAGCAACCGACGCCGGACCAGGACTTTGGAATTCAGGCCGAATGCGGGTAGCCTGCCAGCAGGATAACCCAAGAGCAATGCCTGCAACAGTGAAACACGATGAACATCAGCACTCACTATGACACATACAGCCACATGTCATGGTGTTTCAACTTCTAAGCTCATAATGCAAACTACCACACAACCCAAATTTTTGGTCATAAGTGTCCACTGTGAGACACACAGATGCCACACACACCAGGATGAGGAAGGACAGTGTCACACTCACTTGCCTATCAGGGACCAGGATCCACCAGGTCATGCATGTACTCAGGTTGCTGAACACAAGTAACAGTATGACTCAGTCACAGTCCATGTGGGTGTAAATGACCTGTTATACACCTTCCTGGACTAAATGAAGAGAGACATGATGGAGCTCTCTGACTGTGTATCCCAGGCCAGTATGAGCCTCGCACTGAGCAGCAGTCTACCTCCGCCAAGGGTGATCTCACAATATGAAAGGAAGACAGCTAACTTTAATAACTAGCTTACTTTTCTGTATCATTCAAAGGGAGTACATTAGTCAGCTTAGGAGGATATGACTGACAGATCATGCTGCTTTGCCAGGGATGGTCTACACCTGTCCCCTCTAGGCTTTAGAATATAGCCTAAAACCTTAAACACCCCCACTGTGCCTTTTTAGGCAAACTAATAAACTTTTCAACATAAAAAAGCAACCCAAGAAAATCTAAAGGTGTTACACTCAATGCTTGGAGGCTAAACAAGAAACTCCACTCCCTGCAAGCTCTCCTGCTAGAGAATGTGGACATATGTGCAGCTTCTGAGACATGGTTTAAAGAGGCGGACAACACCCGTACAATGCAAGGCTACAATGCCTTCTCACATTTAGGCCAGCTACTGCACAGGAAGGGACAAAGGGTGGAAGCTTCTCAATTTACATCAAAACCAAACAAACCTCAAAGCTGGTCAAACAATATGAAGTGCTTGAGCTCCTCCATGCCCAGATTACCACAGGTAAAGTCCCATATCATATCCTTGTAAGCTAAAGGTTTCCCTTTATGACCCAGGAAACCCACAACCCACACTTAAATGTACTGGGAACACTCCCCATTCAATCCAACTACATTCACGGGCAACTTTAACTACCTCATGATAAACTGGGAATCATGTGTGACCCCAAACAAGCAAGCCCATAGATTCCTAGATTTTGTAAACACAAACACCCTGAACCAGCTATCCGTATGCCCACTAGGAGTGCTAACATCCTTGACCTGGTCCTCATAAACAGGTGTGAATGATGCATCCCCCAGTGTAATGTCCTCACTTTTTAGGTCAAGCCATAAAGCTGTCTCCTCTGAAATAAAAATAAGACCAAAACACCTAGCCAACCATGGAACTTTTAATAATTATTCCAAGTCACACTTCCTACTATTAAGTAACACCATAACAACATTTCAAGGACCCCCCCCCCAAGAACACTGTTGCTTATGTGGAACTCTCCTTGAAAACCATGTATAATCATGTTAATGGCTGCATAGAGACATCTGTACCTACCTGGAATAAGCACAGAACAAATTCAAAAAACAACCCATCCTGGTGGAGTCCCAACATAAATAGGTCGTATAACAAAAGGAAGTAAATCATGGCCAAAAGTTAGAAGTGCAATGCCCAGCAAAGTACAAACTCCCTCATCAATCCAAACAAGCAACTCAGAGCTAATCAAGTTTACCAAAGTCAAATTTGAGGTAAAAATAGCCTTCCAGGCCAAAGACAATCACAAGACATTCTTCAGCTATGTCCACAATGTCAAAGGCAATATACAGCACCATGTCACAACTAATTAGAAGTTATGTACCTACCATAACGTTCCATGTTAGTTGTCTTCTCTCGCCTTCTTTCTTGCTGGATGGGTTCGGAGCCGATCCTCGGCTCCGACTCGGCACTTGCGTTAGCTTAGGAACTCCTTTTACCAGCTCGAGGCAACCCTATATCCCATGATGCAAGGCGGAACTACCTCAGATCTCGTTTGGTAGCTAACCTACCCTGTTAAAGACTATCCTAACATAATTAGGAACACAAGTTCCTAATAGAAGTCCTCATATGAAGGCTCCGGAGGAAACAACCTAATAGGAACTCTTCAAGATCTGTCCAGGCCAGGGGGAAGGAGGGAGGGGCAAGAAGAAAGCGAGAAGACAACTAACATGGAACGTTATGGTAGGTACATAACTTCTAAATGTTAAGTTGTCAATCTCGCCTTCATTCTTGCTGGATGGGACCGCGTCCCTAGCACCTGTATCCCGGGTGGCTCAATGGAACAGACTCTTGAGAACTGTGGAACCAAAACTGGCCCTATCTCTGGAGGCCAAGTCCAACTTGTAATGAGAGACAAAGGTATGGGCGTAGCCCAAGTAGCTGCTGCACAAATGGTATCAATGGGTAGTCTATCCTGAAAAGCTGCAGAAGTGGATAGACTCCTGGTTAAGTGTGCTTTTGGCTTAGAAGATAGCTGTTTGCCTCTGAGAGAGTACACATAGGAAATAGTGGAAGTCAACCATCTGGATAAGGTCACTTTAGATACTGGAAGACCTATCCTGTTTTCTGCATAGGAGACAAATAATTGGTCCGATTTTCTGAATTGTTTAGTTCTATGCAAATAGTACCTGAGCTGACGATGGACATCCAAAAAATGCAGTTTCTGTTCAGCTCTGTCGGAATAGTTTGGGAAAAAGACTGGTAGGTCTATAGATTGGTTAATGTTGGTTTGAGATACGACTTTGGGGAGAAAGGAAGGGTTTGTTCTTAATGATACCCTGTCCTTATGAAAAACCAAATAAGGGGAACGAATGCAGAGAGCTTGAATCTTGGAAACCCTTCTTGCAGAAGTGACAGCCAGTAAAAATATAGTTTTCCAGGTCAATAACTTCAAAGAACATGAAGCAGACGGTTCGAAGGGAGGTAGTATCAAGGATGCCAACATTAAGTTTAGATCCCATTGCGGAGGAGGATGCTTTATAGGTGGTTTTAGGAGGAAAACTCCTCTCAGAAAGGCCTTGCATAACCTATGAGACATAATGTTATTGTCATGCAGGCCAACATGATACTTGGAAATAGCAGCCAGTTGTACTTTGACTGTAGATGACGAGGATCCTGAATGAAAAACCTCCGCCAGGAAATCTAAAACCGAATGTACAGGAGCAGTAAAGGGTCAATATTTCTGGAATTCGCCCAAATAGAAAAACGCCGCCACTTGCTAGCATAAACAGTCCTAGCGGACGACTTCAAGGAAGACACTAAAATGTCTCTGACTGAGTCGAAATCATCGGTAGCCTGGCTAGGGTAGGAAGTGGAGCAACCAAGCAGTGAGGTTGAGAGAATGAATGGCCCGGTGCTGCTGACCCGATTGGTGGATCAAGAGATCCGGAACTGGGTCCAGATGCCAGGGCTGCACCAGAAGGTGACGATGCAGAGGCGGAAACCAAATTTGTCGAGGCCAATATGGGGCAATGAGGATCAACTTGGCTCTCAAAGCGGTGGCTTTCTGAATGACTTGTGGAATCAAGGGAAAGGAGGAAAAGCGTGCAGAAGTCCCGGGGCCAATCCTGGGTTAGAGAGTCTCTCAGGGTTTGGCCTGGAAGGGAAAGAGAGTGAAGAAATCGGGCACTTGTTGTTTTGAGGAGTAGCAAAAGATCGCAACAAGGAGTGCCCCACTTCAGAAAAATCTGATCCACTACAGATTGATTGAGAGACCACTCGTGAGGCATCAGAATGGATCTGCTCAGCCTGTCCGCTAATAGGTTGGACCTGCCGGGGATGTGCGTTGCTATCAGAAACCGCTGAGAAGAGATCGCCCATTGCCAAAGTCTGAGAGCTTCTCGACATAACGGATAGGACCTGGTCCCGCCCTGTTTGTTGATGTACCAGACTACGGACATGTTGTCCGTTTGTACTGCAATAGTCCCCGTGGGAAGAAAGTCATTGAGGGCTTGTAACGTTAAAAGCACTGCTCTCATCTCCAGGACATTTATGTGCAGATGGTATTCTATGGATTGCCACGTCCCGTGGACCATCCTGCCCTGATAATGCCCCCCCCACCCGATCAGAGAGGCATCCGTAGTGACTGTGGCAACTGGAGGAGGGGAATAAAGGTCGGCCCTGATGAAGAAGAGGGAAGATATCCACCAGTTCAGATGAGCTCGCACGACTGTGTTACCAAGACTTCGTGCCTCATCGGAGACTGTGGTACGACCACTGCGTGAATAGCATCCACTGCAGAAGGCGATGTAGGCGAGCCAGTGGTAGAAGAACAATGGCGCAGCCATGAGACCTAGAACCTTCAGTATAAATCTGGCTTTGATCTTGTTGCTTTGCAATAGAAGCCGAGCAATTTTGGATGTCCAGAATTCTTTGATCTGTTAGTCTGGCTAACATTTTGACGGTGTTTAATTCTGCCTATAAAGGTGATAGATTGGCAAGGCAGCAGAGAAGATTTTTGAAATTTACTGAAATTCCCAAACTCCTGCAAAGCTGTAGAGTGTAGTCTCTGGACTGAAGAAGCTGACACTTGGTGGTGGCGGAGAGGAGCCAGTCGTCCAAATAGGGAAACACCTGCAATCCTTGGTGTCTCAGATGAGCTGTGACCACTGCCATGCATTTGGTAAACACTCTGGGGGCTGAAGTGAGGCCAAATGGCAGTGCTCTGAATTGGTAATGACTGGTTCCTAGCGGAAAGCGGAGAAACCTTCTGGAGCGTCTGTGAATCTTTATGTGATAGTACGCATCCTGAAGGTCTATAGAGCACATCCAGTTGTCCTTGCCCAGAAAGGGCAGAATGGACTGAAGCGTGACCATCCGAATCTTGCCTTCTTGACAAATCTGTTTAGATTGCTTAGGTCTAATATTGGTCTCCAATCTCCCGTCCTTTTGGGGACCAAAAGAATCTCAGTAGACGCGGATCCTACCTGGTCTGCGGCACAGTCTGGATGGCTCTTTTTTCTAGGAGCTTTGAAACCTCCTGTTCTGCCAAATCCCTTTGACCGGGTGAGATGTCTGGAAGGGATTGTAGAGGTACGGGAAACCTTTCGAAGGGGATTTTGAAACCCTCGGATATGATCGACTGTACCCACATCTCTTGAGATAGGGATTGCCAGGCTACTGGGTACAGCGAAATCCTTCCCCCAACTGCCTCCAAGGGTGGACAGTCGGGCAACATCTCAGGGATGCTGAAAGGGCTTCTCAGGAAGAGAGTCCCTGTTGCCCTGGTTCTGAGGACCCCCCCCTGCCTCTAGGGCGGCGTCTATTATTGTTACCCCCTCTGCCTCTGGGGGTAAACTGACCACGTGTGTCCGGTGTAGCTCCTTGGGCTTTACGGAACCACATCTCCCCCCCCTTCTGACCCTTGGGGTATGGTCTAGAAGGAGTGGAAAACTGGACTCCAACGGCAGAAAGAGTTTTACCGTCCTGCTCACACCTGGTCAAGGTATCCTTCACCTGAGGTCCGAACAAAGCCGAACCATCAAAGGGGGTATTAGTGAAGGACGCCTTAAAGGGGTCCAAAATTACAAAGCCGCATCCAGGCTTGGCGTCTAAGAGCAACTCCTGTGCCTGCGGCCTGCTCGCTCCATCGGCCGCATAGGATATGAGCCGCATGGAGGAGTTAGATATGGAATTCAGGATTGCAAGCTGCGAGGCAATCTTTTCCTGAGCCCCAGCAGCAGAAGGATCCTGGACTACTTCTCCCAGTTCCTTGAGAACATCTCGTTGAAGCCTGGTGAAGTGACAAAGATAATTCAGCGAACGCATAGCAAAGGTCGCTGAAGAAAACATCCACTTTCCATACCTGTCCATGGTCCTAGAATCCTTGTTAGGAGGATGGACAGGTACTGAAGGATCCACCAGTTCCTTCTTAGTGGCCGCCACCACCATAGCATCCACAGAGACACCTTTGGAAAGGAACTGTTTGTACGAAGGGGCCGTGATGAATTTGGATGGTCTCCTGGGGACAGGTTCCACAGAATCTGGAGCCGCCCACGCCTTCCGAGCCACTACCTGCATCAGTGGGTCGAAAGGCGGAGACACCCAGGAGGTGGAGGGTCGGGATCCAAAAGCCTCCAGGTATACCGACTCATCCTCGGAAGGGTCAATGGAGGGCCAATTCCCCCTCTGTTTGAGGAGCTCAAGGATGTCTGAAAAGGAGACATCCTCAGAGGGGGATCGTGGGGAACCCTCCGACTCATCTAAGTCAGTATCAGATGTAGTAGACTCAGGGGAGTCTGTGTGTTTCCTCTTACACGTCCTCTTCCGAGGGGGATCCCCTGCAGGATCAGGAGAAACCTCGGAAGAGGAGGAAATTCCCAATGGGGAAACCTGGGGCGATGGATCCCTGGGCCTGAGAGCAAGAGGCTGGCAAGAGGCGTCTGCAGGCACTGATGAGGGAGGAGCTAGAGGGATGGACCGTTGACCAGGCTCAGAGGCCAGGACACTCCTCATCACCTCAAAGGCTCCCTCCCGGGAGGCCGGAATATCCCGCTCGAGGAAACAGGAATGCCCGGCTCCACTGAGAGGGAAGGCTCGAGGCCGATGTCGGCGCCGAGCTTACCAAAGCGAAGCCCGAGAGGGAGAGCGGGTCGGACAAGGGTCCGATGCCACTAGCCCCTTGGAGCCGACAAGGAAACCCGGCGACCGGATCCCTCCAAGGAAGGTCTCAAGGAGGAGATCGGAGCCGAGGATGACGGAGCCGAAGGATGTATCGGCTCCGGCACCGAAACAGTCGCTGTCCCGAGAAGCTCCGGCTCCGAACTGCGATGTGGAGTCGGAGGAGGAAGTTCAAGGGGTGAGGCTATAGCAAGTCTGATGAGACGGGCTATGGAGCATTTGGGCCAGTGCCTGAGACTTCAACAGCCTGCTTACCACCCTCTCCAAGTCGTGGTCAGACAGCCTGGAAGATCTCGAAGATCGGCTCAGATGGCTCCGCTCCGACAAAGAGGAGACCCGGAGCCGAGTGGATACTCAGTAGAAGGGGACCGAGATCTCTTCGGACGGAGCCATCGGAGCCGAAGTCCCTGAACTCCAGATGGAGCGAAGGTTTCGGCTCCGATGCTGGATAAAGTGTCGGCTCCAGCCGGAGCCGGCAAGGCTATAGTAGATAAGGTATCGGAGCCAGCCGGCACCGAACCCACTACCTTCGAGGCAGATACATCGGTTCCAGCGGGCCGATCTCAGCTCGACGGGCCGGAGCCACAGGAGGAGGCTTAGATACTGAAGCCTGAGCCCGGTGGCTTAGAAGGTTTCCCAGACCCTGCCTTGAGGGAGAACCTTCTGGCTTAAGTAAGCCACGGAGGATAAGTTTGTTCCTCCTTTCCTGCAGGACTCTCTGGCTAAAGGAGTGACACAAAGCACAGGAGTCCTGCAGGTGCAAAGGCCCCAGGCAATAAACACAAGAAGTGTGACCGTCTGTCAGAGACATTTTCTGACAGCACGAGTCACACTTCTTGAAGCCTGAGACCTTGCCTTCCCTAGACATATCCTAGGTGGAAGAAACACAGACAAACCCCAACAAACACACAAATTAATCCCCTACACACAACACACAGGAAGGGATTAACAACTGGGGTTTAAGGCCTAACTAAAACTTTTACACTAAGGTTTAAAAGAAGTTATAAAAGTTTGAAAAACAAGGGAATAGGGTGGGCTGTAATCACTATAGACTACACTATGACTAAAAAAGGGAAATAAAAATACTAACTAAGCTTCTCTTTCTTTTACAAGAAATTCACTTACCTCTGCTGGTAAAGGAGACCTCTTTCGCTAAGCGGCAAACGAGATCTGAGGTAGTTCCGCCTTGCATCATGGGATATAGGGTTGCCTCGAGCTGGTAAAAGGAGTTCCTAAGCTAAAGCAAGTGCTGAGTCGGAGCCGAGGATTGGCTCCGAACCCATCCAGCAAGAATGAAGGCGAGATTGACAACTTAACATTTATAAATTGAGATATCTATACCGAAGTAGAATATATACCAAATCTACTGAATGACAAACTTGGCTCCAATTTTACCCCCATCTCCCCAAGACACTCCTCAGGAAATACCCTCAACTATAACTCCCACAACTATCACCAGAAACAGGTTCTCAATACATAATGCAAGGCCAAAACACTGCATTGATGGGCCCCAATAATATCCCAGGATGTCTCCTTAGTAGCATCAAACATGCCGCATTAGGACTGCTAGAATCACTACGTAACCATAGCACCCAGACAGGTTTCATGATAAGTGAATGAAGGACTACAACTGACATTCCTCTGCACAAGACAGGGTCATTTACAGACCTGGCTAACTACAGACTCATAAGTATGAGTAGTCTCCTTGGCAAAGCCATGGAAATGATAAACAATGACATAGGAAACTTTCAAACATCGGATCCAACACAGTTTGGTTTTGTCTAGGGCAGGTCATACCTACTCATCTTGGTGGACTTCTTCCAGAAAATCAGTAAAGCAAAGGACAAGGGAAACACTCTGCATACTGCCTGCCTACCTTGACCTGGCCACAGCATTTGACATAATACCCCACTTAGGCACTGTAGACAAACTCATGAAATTAAGAATAAACCCCTACGTCACCCAATGGATAGCCGGCTAGACTCAAAGATAGGATCCAAGAAGTTAAGCCCAACAAACTAGGTGCAGTCATAGAATCTCCCAAAGACAAAAATAACTGCCATGAAGGCCAGACACAGACCAGTAACTTGGTGCCAGAGCCACGGTCTAAAACGCACTGCTAAGAAATGTATAATAGCATCCTTAGGGAAGATGGCCAAACCTGGATACTGCCACACAAATAGTACATCACTAAGAGTAGACTCAGTGTTCAGCGATTTGGGAATGCATGTAGACAGTAATCTGGTCTTTGACCATCATACGTCTACTGTAGTAAGGGAATTGTTCTATGTTCTGCAATGTATAAGCAAGGGTAAGGCACTAAGGACCAAGGATGTCACTCTTCCGCTGTACTTGGCCCTCAACAGACCAGTCACTGAATACAATGCCCCCTTTTAGTATATACCTGACAAGGCATACGCAATAACTGGAGTAAACGCAGGGGTTCCTCCTCAAAGCCCTATCCTCGTACGCAGTCTCCTACAGAATGCTGAGAAGCAATCTATGCCTGACTTGCAAATCATCCTCTGATCTCGCTCTGATGGTCCTGTTGTACATCTGGAAAACAAACAGCACCACAATTACCCGATTTAGAAACCTAAACCTCACCTGCAACATAAACAAGACATGCTGAAGGGACATGCAAGTGTCTCAGAGACTACCCCTTTTCTGGAACAGGCTTCCCGTCCATGTGAAGCAGAGTTCTTCTCTAACACAATTCAAGCATAACTTGGACCAGTGGATGGGGAATTAGAAATGTACCCAAATACAAAACATTTTGACATAAGTATCTTAAATGAAGCTGCTGAAACTTTTGTCCCTGGTCCTCTGACGAAAGAAGACTTTGCCCAGTCAGACTTTCCTGGTCAACAAAAACAAATAAGTAAATAAATAAAATACTTAGTCAAAAGACCAAACTCCAGCCAACAAACTCAAAAGAATTTGACTGGTTCACTGCCAGTAGGATCCCTAAAGGCATAAAGGGGACAGAGGGTATCATTCTTGACAGTTCTGCAGCCTCTACACACTCTGAAAGAAAGGCAAAGACTAGAAGGTGATCAAGCAAGCTGGACAACACAGACTGCAGAGTACCAAGAAAATTACGGCTTGACGATCTGATACAGCAGAAATCACAGTGAATTAGAGAAAAACATTTTTTTAAATGACTTTCCTGAATGATATGTCACATGACAGGCACAGAGATGAAGCTTGTTTTCAAACAGGTCCAAACTCCTCCAGTTGCTGTCTAATTTGAAGCCAACACTGTGTAGCTCATGAAAGTGACTCACTTATCACCATTAATGAACTGCAGAAAGGTACGGCTGCAAATACTCTGCGACAATTATATACTTAAATGGAAACCGCATTACTATAAACCACCACCAAAGCATCAAGACCAACAGTACTAAAGACCAACCAGTTTAAGATGGGACTGAGTCTGCTACTTGAGACATTTCTTAAATCACTGATCTAAACCACATTAATATAACCAACTTAATACCAGAAAGCCCTGGATATAAAGGTAACAAAATGTGGTCAGACAATGACACAGGTTCTACCATCAAGTCATGTGTGACCTTGCTGAAAAACAAAGTCAAGTCCAATGTAAGCTCGCTAATAATTGTGGCACAAAAAATCATATGGGCAAAACTGAACCATTCGGTACACTTAAGGAGTTCCGTGACAATCCATATGCTTCATCATCCACCAGGCACTAAAGTCTCTGGCAGCAATGTATTCCAGACTGCCAGGCATGAAATCAACATGGAAATTAGTGAATCCCTAAAGAAATGTCTAAGACAGTCAAGATAGGTAACATACCTGCCTACAGCCAAAACAGACAGATAAGCAACAGAACTAGCCAATAGCCAAAACAGATGGCACCCCCCCCCTCCCCTGCTGATAATACCTCACCTGTGACTCTGAACTAGAAAAAGACTAGTTGCATGGCACAGATCAAGAAAGGAGGAAAGTTCAAATTCAGCAACATTTCAGTAATGGACACCAGATCAAGATCTTGCAACATATCACAATCACGGACACATTGTGAATCAATCTGGCATTACATAACAGAGCTTGAGGAAGGGCCCACATACAACAGGTACTCTCAAATGGTCACAGCTAAGAGTACAGTTGTGTACACTTACCACAAATGTAGATGTTCGAGTGTATTCACTGTTGCAGTCATTACATTTGGGTAATCTGCTGGCAGGATGCCCTCAGTCAGCCTGAATTCCACAGTCTAGGGTCCTACGTCGGTCGCTGTCTCCTCTTCCATGACGTCAGGGATATAAAACATGCAGCAGACGCATTTTCTTTAGTTTTTCTTGCCCCCGATATCAGGTGCCCCCAAAAAGGTAGCAAAAAAAAAAAAAAAAAAATATATATATATATATATATATATATATACATGCATCAATATAAACTTTACCTTCATCTACATGCAAATACACCACATAGGTTGCAGAAGATAGAGAAGGAAAGATAAACTCCAGAATGACAGGGGGGTGGCGGGAGGGTAACCTGGACTGCAACAGTGAATACACTCGAACATCTACATTTATGATAAGTGTACACAACTGTACTATGTTCTTCGTGTTTCACTGTTGCAGTCATTACATTTGGGTAGAATCCCAAAGCTATGGTTGGGAGGCTGGAGCTAAACAGCATTAGGAGCGGCTATAAGGCCCTGCAGAACTGCAGTGGCAAAGCCTGCCCTGGATTTAGAGTAGAGAGGCAAATGATAATGCTTTGTAAAGGTGTGAACAGAACTCCAAGTAGCAGCCTCTAGAATGTCTTTGGTTGGTACTCCCCTTAGAAAGGCTGCTGAAGTAGTTGCAGCTCTGGTGGAATGAGACCTAATGCCCTTGGGCACAGGTTTACCATGGTGTAAGTAGCAGAAAAGGATGCAGTGGGTTATCCACTTTGAAATTGTCGGCTTTGAGATAGCATTGCCTTCTGATCCTGCAGCATATGTCACTAGTAATTGCTCAGTTTTTCTTAGAGCTTTAGTCCTGCTTAACTAGAATCTTAGCTGTCTGTGTACGTCCAAGGAATGCAGAATTCTCTCCCTCTTGTTCTGCGGATTTGGATAAAAGGTTGGCAGATGAATTGTTTGGTTAAGTGCCACACTGGAAACCACCTTAGGCATAAAAGTAGGATTTGTCCTCAGAGATACCCTGTCTGGGTAAAATATGATAAAATGCTCTACAGCCATGAGGGCTTGTAGCTCTGAAACTCTTCTTGCTGAAGTAATTGCTAGTAGCAGAGCTGTTTTCCATGATAAGAACTTTATATCAGCTGTAGCAACAGGTTCAAATGGAGGCAGGGTGAGCTTTTCCAACACATAATTGAGGTCCCATGCAAGCAGTGGTGATCTTCTAGGAGGCCTTAAATTTTTGGATCCTCTAAGATACTGCTTTAGTAAAGGATGAGAAAAGATTGGTGGCTCTGTATTGTAATGCGCCGAAATGGCAGAGGCATGGATTTTAATTGATGAGAAAGATAGGCCTTTGTCAAGCATCTCAGTTAAGTATTGCAATATCTGAGGAATATTTGGTTGTGCTGTATCAGTTCTTTGTGCTTGATTCCAAGCACAGAATCTCTTCCATTTGTCAGCATAAGATTTTCTAGTACTAGGCCTTCTGGCTTCCAAAATGACATCCATCACAGCTTTACTAAGAGGTGTTGTGTGTATGACTACATGATCAGCCATGCTGCCAGGTTCAGAGTCTGTAGTTGATTGTGCAGGATCTGATTGTTTTGCTGGGACAGTAGTTGTGGTCTCTGAGGCAAGGTCCAAGCTGGGTATTGAGATAAGTTCCTTAGGACTGGGTACCAGTATTGGCGGGGCCAGTCCGGGGCAATTAGTATCATCTTTGGTTTCTCTTGTCTGACTTTTAAGAGGACCTTGGGGAGAAGAGGCAGAGGAGGAAAGGCGTAAACTGAAAGGTTTTTCCAACTGAAGGACAGAGTGTCCACTTTCCATGCTTGTCTGTGATAAGTCCTTGTGCAGAATCTTTTCAATTGATAATTTTGAGGGGAGGCAAATAGATCTATGTGTGGGCTCCCCCATTTCACTGTTATCATGCTGAAGACTTGTGGATTTAGTTTCCACTTGTGAGGATCCATAAGGTTTCTGCTTAAATTGTCTGCCAACATGTTTTGTTTTCCTGGCAGGAATTGAGCTTGAAGATGTATCTGGTAGGTCAAAGCTGTGTCCCACAGTGCCATGGCTAATCTGCAAAGGGGGTATGAGTGTGTGCCCCCTTGTTTGTTTATATACCACATGACTGGGGTGTTGTCCGTCTTTATCAGTAGTTGTCCTGGATGAAGTAAGTCCTTGAAGGCTGTTACAGCATTTTGAACAGCTAGCATCTCTTTCTGGTTGATATGTAGCTGCATTTGTTTTGGTGACCATATGCTCTGAATGCATCTTCCTGCCATGTGGGCTCCCCAGGCATAATCTGATGCGTCTGTTGTTATGGTTTGGCTGGCAGGGGCTAGAGTGAATGGCCCTCCCATGTTTTGGTGACATGCCTTTGCCCACCATAGAAACTTCTGTTGCAGGCAGGGAATGAGAGGAATCATTGTTTCCAGACTGTGACAATGCTGACTCTATAAACTTTTTAGGTACCATTGAAGTTTCCTCATATGCAGTCTTGCATATGGAATCAGTAGGATGCTGGATGCCATGAAGCCCAGAGCCTGCAGAATTTGTCTTGCAGAAGACTGGGTTTTTGTTATCATCAGTTTGAAGTAAGTAGTCAGTTGCCTTTGCTTGTCTGGCGTGAGGTAAACCATCTGGGCAGTTGTATTCAAGCTTGCACCCAGGAATGTTATCTTTTGAGAGGGTACCAGTTGTGATTTCTTTTCATTTATTGTGTACCCTAGGCATGTTAGAAGCCTTTTCCCAAACACCACGTGTCGAAGAAGAGTGTCCTTGTTCTCTGCTTGAATGAGACAGTCGTCCAAGTAAGGATATATTTGCATACTTCTTTGTCTGCAAAATGTAATTACTGGTGCCAGGCACTTTGTAAAGACCCTGGGCGCAGCAGATAAGCCATAGGGCAGTGCAGAGAATTGGTAATGCATTAAGCCAGCCTTGAATCAGAGGTATCTTCTGCACGATTGTCTTATTGGGACATGCAGGTATGCCTCCTTTAGGTCTAAAGTCACCCGCCAAGCATTCTTGCCCAGCATGGGCAGAAGCTGCTGCAAAGTCAGCATTTTGAATTTTGGAATGTCCAGGTATGTGTTCAAAATCGATAAATCCAGTATTGGCCGCCAGGCATTGTCCTTTCTGGGTACCAAGAACAGTCTTGAGTAAAAACTTTGTCCTTTTTCCTGTTCTGGTACTGTCTGAATGGCCCCCATATCCATGAGGGGCGTAACCTGTTTCTGTGTCTCTGCCCATTGATTTTTTGGCAGATCTGGCCAACCATTTGCCATTGGCAGAGTGTGGAAATGGAATCTGTATCCCAGTGATACGATTTGTATTACCCACTTGTCCTGGGTTATTAACTGCCAATTTTGAGCAAAAAGTGCTAATTTTCCCCCTATGGGTGCTGCCAAAAGATAAGTGCTTGGTGTAGGCAGAGGGAAGTCATTGGGATTGCTTTCTGTAGGTTTCCGCTTTATCTCCTCCAGATTTGGAGGTGGAAGCGCCCCATTGCTTTGACCTGTATGAATCTTGCGCCTGGCGTCTGGAACCCTTAGGGCATCTGGATTTGCCCATTTGAGCTATGTCTGACACAGGAAAGGACCAATTTTTTGTAGGCCAGTGTCTACTGAATCTTGGTGGCTGCACTTGTAAGAAGTCTTTAACAGTTTGCATAGACTTAGCTTTGTCTTCCATTTTCTTTAAAACCTCTTCTGCCTTAATACCAAACAGAGAATCATGCTGTAAAGGTGCATCTAGCAATTTAGCTTTAACATGATCAGGCAAATTTTGTTCCTTTAACCAGGCATGCCTCCTAATCACAGATCCAGTAACTGTGGCCCTGCAGGAGGCCTCTAAGGAATCAAAACCGCATTGCAAAGTATGCCTTCCAACTTGTTCAGCTGCATGCAATAATTCCTGCAATTCTTTATTTTCTGCACATTCTGAAATCAACTTCATTTTCTGTTTCAGCAATCCCATAACATGTTGTTGGTACTTAAGCATATGAAACTGACAGTTTAAGGCCCTGATTGCCGAGATTACAGATGTATAAACCTTTTTTCCCCATCTGTCCAGTGCCCTTGAATCTCTGTCAGAGGGGGTAGGATTTTTTGCTGTTGAGGCTTTAACTCTCTTTGGGCCCTGTGAAATAGTTTCTGGATCAGCAGCAGGGTTTCTAAATAAAAATTTATGTGAGTCAGGGACCCTGTAATATCTGTCAGGCTTACTGGGAGCCGGAGGTAAGGAGTCAGGGGTCAAACTTGACTCCAAAAACACATCATCCACAATGTCTAAAACAGGGGGAATGGCTAAAGGCCTGTGCTGAGGGAGAAGGAGGAAATCCCTGAGCCTCTTTTTTGATTCTGAGAAGTCTTGACTCTCCCAGTGAAAATGCTCCCTCAAAGTATGCAAGGTTTCTCCAAATGAATAATCCTCAGGAGGAGATGCAGATGGAATAGACTCCTCAGCATCAGAGTCCTCATAGGGAGGTATAGATAATTCCTGATCAGAAGAGGAATCAGAAGAAATAGAAACCTGATCTGAAGATTCATAATCAGTGTCTTGCCTAGGCCTCTTAGGAGGGGGGATGGGTACCCCCTGAACAAGGTAATAAGGTCTTCAGCCACTTTGATCATTTGTTTTTTAGGCATAGAGGCCTGTGCACATTCTCATGCATCATTTTTTTATTTTTAGAAGTTGCTTTTGTCTTTGGTTTTGCAGCTGTCGTCAGTTTGATATATAAATGTTGAGGTCTGAATACACCCTCATAAGCCGGTGCCTGCTCAGTAGCTCCGGACCGATCTGAGGGAGATACATCCGTCGGTCCAATACCTTGAGTATCTTGCGGCATGCCAGACTTCACATGGGTGTTGGTAGGGGCCTGTGACTCGAAGATAGCGGGTATCAGGGGCTGCAAAAGCGCCTCACTGAGTACCGGTGAACTGGCGACTGGCTTAGGAGAAGCTTCGTCGGCTTTGGATCTCGACTGCCTTTCTCTGTCCTTTTCTTTGCGTTTTTTATGTACTCCGGTAGTCGGATTGCTATCTGACGACATTTCTGGGTAGTTAAATCTGTTTCCAAAATACTTTGATGCAAAAATATACTGACGGTTAATAGTGCGTTGGTTAAATCTAGCACAAAACTGACAGCCAGGCACGTTGTGATCAGGGCCTAGGCAAGGAATACAGTATAAATTAAATCCTTATGAGGTATTTGCTTCCCACAAGTAATACAATTATTAACCTTTTCTGACATCGGTAAAAAGCAAGGAAAAAGTTTCCCCAACGGGGTACGTAGCTTTAGTGAAGACTTTGGTTCTGAAACTCAAACTCAAATATTTCAGTTGTCGGCCGACCGGCACTTGCAAAATGCTTCTGCTTAGGGCACCGCGCGGCAAGAAAGACTAAAGAAAATGGTGTCGGCTGCATGTTTTATACCCCTGACGTCATGGAAGAGGAGACAGCAACCGACGCAGGACCCAAGACTTTGGAATTCAGGCCGACTGAGGGCAACCTGCAAGCAGATTACCCAAATGTAATGACTGCAACAGTGAAAGAAGAAGAACATCATCCAACTCCTTGTTAAGTTCACAAACTTAGCATAGAAGTGTGTCTACTTACAAATCCTTCTCAAGATGGAGGCTGGTTTATCTAAACAGAATTTGCCTATTCCAATCACTGCAGGGTGGAAAACCGCTTCTAATGCCCTATACGAAAAATGACTTATCCCAATAACCACAGAATAATTTAACAGGTGGATGGCAATAAGGATATCCACATCATAAGTTTTGCCAATTCTGAAAGGGCTGCAAGACTTTCTAACATGACTGCAAAAGCATACTAAGGAAAAACAAAGTCAAAAACAAAAACTGCTGCATGTAAAAGGAAGTGTTGAACATTTGTCCTAATGCAAAATTAATAGACTCTAGTACAACACAAGTACGGGTGTGAATAAGTTTCGCTATTCATATGCCTACTTACTGAAACTTTTTCATCTCATTATTGATTCACTACACCCACTTGACTATCCTGCAATCAATATGCATTAATAATCAGCAGGCATCAACAAAAATAATTATTCATAAAAAAACAATTTCTAACAAAATGATACTCGTACTGGCCAACTGCATAATGTACTTTATAAGCTACCCAAGAGTCTTTTCAAGAGATATTTACCACAAAGCCATGCCAAATAGCCCTGACAAAACCTGCTCTGGACTTGAAAATGACATCCAACTTGTAATGTTTGGTGAAAGCGTGGACAGATGACCATGTAGCTGCCGCTAAAACGGCAGCTGTATCCAAGCCTTTAAGGAAAGCCCCAGAAGAGTTGGGAGGGTGGCTTAATGGCTAACGTGTTTGCCTTGCAAACACAAGGTGCAGGGTTTGCGTCTCACAAGGGATAATGGTCTAGGCTTAAAATGGCTCGCAAGGGCAGTTAGCTTAGTTCTAAACTATGAACCTATGAACCTAAGAGGATACAAACATAGTGGAGTGTGCCTTCACTGGGTAAGGAAGCTTCTTACAACTGGCTGTGCAGCAGAAGGTAATGGCTCTAGAGATCCCTGAAGAAATCATTTGCTTGAAAACAGGGTGTTCCAGGGCTCTTGGGTGATAGGAGATAAAGAGCTTATCTGATTTTCGAATGGATTTGGTCTTAGCCAAGTAGTATCTTAGTTGTCTATGCCCATTCAACGAGTGGGGGGGGATCCTTTGGCTAGAAGATTGTGGCGAAGGACAGAAAGTAGACAGATTGATGGCCTGAATGAGGGAGAATTCATTAACTACCTTGGGCAAGAAGGATGGGTTGGTACGCAGGCAAATCCTGTCCCTATGAAAAACTGTGAAAGGGGGTGAAACCATGAGGGCTTGCAGTTCAGAGACCCTTCTGGCTGAAGTAATAGCCACCAAGAGAACAGTTTTCCACGTGCAGTGTTATAGAGTGGAGTCCTTAGCTGGTTTGAATGGAGGTAAGGTAAGCTTTTCCAACACGAAGTTAAGGTCCCAAGGAGGAGGGACAGGTTTCCTTGGGGGTCTAACGTGCAGAACTCCTTTTAGAAAAAGCCTGATTTCCAACCTGGAAGCCGAAGGAGGAGTCAAAGTTAAACATGCTGAGATGGCAGACAGATGTGCCTTGCTGGAAGAATATGACAAGCCAGTGTTCATCAATTCACACAGGTAAGACAAAACCACTGGGAGTTTCTACAGACAGTGGTTGTAAGTCCTGTCTGAAACATCAAGTCAAAAATCCTTTCCATTTGGATAGGTAGGACTTTCTGGTAGTGGGTTTTCTGGCCTCCTGCAGAACCTGAAGCATGTCCTCAGTATAAAGGTGTCTAAAGGGGATTAACACCCTATCACCCACAGTGTTAGGTTCAGGGTGGATATCTGAGGGTGTATGAGAGTTCCCTTTTCCTGTGTAAGTCCATCCTGAGGGGTAACCTATGGTGATTGCCCTTGGCTAGATGATGTAGAAGAGGGTACCAGTGTTGTCTTGGCCAAAAGATGGTCACCAAGAAGATTTTTGGTTGTTCTCCCTGAATTTTCAATAGAACTTTCTGTACGAAGAGGTAAGGGGGGAATGCATACGTGAACATTCCCTTCCATGGGATGGAAAGAGCATCCACTTTCCATGCCCCAGGAGTGTATATCCTGGTGCAGTAAGTTGGGAGTTGTCCGTTCATAGGGGAGGCAAACATGTCTACCTGAGGTGTACCCCATTGAAGGACCAGGTCCAGGAACACATCCCTGTTTAACATCCATTCGTGGGAATGAGTCATGGACCTGCTTAGAGAATCTGCCATCACATTCTGGGCTGAGGGGATGTAGACAGCTAGGAGAGACACCTGACTCTGTTGAGCAACTTCCAGACAAACAAGGCCAGTCTGCATAGGATGTAGGACTTTGTCCCCCCTGCTTGTTGATGTACCACAGCACCACGGTGTTGTCTGTGTACCATCTCAGCACTCCTGGAAGGAGGTGAGCCTTGAAGATTTGCAGGGCAAAGATCAAGGCTCTCATCTCCTTGATACTGATACGTTCTCTCTGCTGGTAGGGAGTCCATACATCTCTCACTCTCCAGTCTCCAAGGGTTGTCCCCCAACCAAAGTTTGATGCATCCATGTACAGAACCTGGATGGGGGAAGGAGGCTGTAAAGGAAGGCCTGGATTTTTTGAAATCTGAGCAATCCACCACTCTAGCTCCTTGGATAGGCTAGGCATGGCAAGGCAAGAAGAGGACCACAAACTCCAGAGGGGGTAGGTGTTGTTTCCAGTCAGTCCTTAGGAACCATTGAAATTTTCTCATGTGCAGTCTTGCCAAGGGTAGCATGGGAATGGTGGAAGCCATGAACCCCAAGAGTGTTAGGAACTCCCTGGCTGACAGAGCTTGGAGAGGAAGTAGTTCCTGGAAATATGTAGTGAGGTTCTGAATTTTGTCTGGAGGTAGGCAGGCCATCATTTGCACTGAGAGAATCCTGCATCCTAGAAATACATGGTCCTGGGAGGGGGTCAGAGAGGATTTTTGAAGATTTATGGTGAACCCTGGCCGTTTCAGTAGGGACATGGCATAGTACAGGTGCTCTTCTACCAAGTGTGGGGACGATGCCTGGATGAGGATATCATCCAGGTAAGGGAAGAGTTGGATCCCCTGCATTCTGACAAAGGCAATAACTGGGGCATGACACTTTGTGAAGACTCTTGGGGCTGTGCAAAGACCAAATGGCAAAGCACAGAACTGAAAATGCGAGGAACCCACTGAGAAATGAAGAATTTCCTGAAAAGTGGGTGGATAGGGATGTGCAGGCAGGAATCCTTTATGTCTAAGGACACCATGTAGAGCAGAGGGAGGATCAGGGGGAGTAGAGTAGGAAAAGTCAGCATCTGAAAGGAGGGGACCTTGAGAAAGATGTTCAGATGGGATAGATCCAAAATAGGTCTCCACGGACCTTCCTTCCTGGGGACCAGGAACATTCTAGAAATAAATCCTTTCCCTCTTAGATTTAAAGGTACATCATGGATAGTGCCTTGAGAAAGAAGAGAGTGCAAGACCGGGGAAAAGGAAGCCATTTGGTCATGACGGAGTTGAGGAATTCCTTTGAAGGATGGTCTGGAATTCCAGACCATGAAATAACTTTGTTTTATGACAGAAAGGACCCAAGAGTCATGGGCAAACTGTTTCCAAGCAGGAGGGGGCAGAGAGAGATGCAGGGAGAGAGGGGAAGCTGGGCTTAGGGTCTGGCAGTCACATACTGCCAGGTTTGGCCTTAAAAGACTACTTTTGGGCTGGTGTGGAGGGAGAAGACCTGGAAGGTGTCTGCTTTCTGCAGTCTTTTTTCCCTTTAGAAGACAAGACTTAAGTATCCTAGTCCCACCCATCCCCATTTCCTTCCTGCATCTGACTTGGCAGAGTCTATCTTTCTATGAAATCTCATGTTGTATTATTCTGGTACTCATCACAGTATCTATTACAATATACAGAACCAGTCTGAAGCATATCAGAAAGTAGGGACAAGTTAGCTTCATTAAAAAAAAAACTGTTGAGAAGTCTCCAAGTTTAGCTAAAGAAACATGAAAGTATCTGTCACGGAATATGACACTGCCTAAATATAACCATCTCAGTCTAAGTGTAACCTATCAGTCATGAATGACCAACACCCTACAAAATGTGGTTTGGAACTACTAGTCTAAACACAAGCAGTTATTTCAACTTTCAGGCTTAACATTCCCATGTACTTTACAACGATATGCAAGTGTTGATATCAACAAATGTCAAAGGAACTGGGTGAAAAAAAAATCTGATGCTCTTGTCAGACGTAAAGGAAGGACCAGGGTAGATGCTCTTATCAAAATATGCCTGTGACTCCCATAAAATTAGGTGAAGAGATGTAAATGTTGGAAAATGAAATCACACATTTTCTCATCATGCCATTTTGTGGTATACTAAACTAGGAAATAATGGTTCAGAGTGACTGACATAGGAGCATTGGCACAGCAGAAAAATCAACATACGACAAAATCATGTTCTTTTCAAGATGTGGGATGAAGCTGACCTTGTAGCAGAATATACAAACCACACAAAACAGTACAGACTAGTTAAACCAAAAACTAGCCAGCGATGCAAAACAGTCCGTTTAGGACAAACCATTAATTTCCCAGCAACTAGATTTTTAAGTCTGCACCAAAGCTTTTTTATGCAATTTTATATATTTAAACAAAAGTTTAGTTTTTATAAAATCTCAAATAGGATAATTGTATTTTTTAATTAATTTATGAATACTCAGGGTTATTATGGATGAAATGTTATGATTTTAATAGTATGACAGTTTGCTAAATGTTGAATAGAGAGAGATAGTAGGGCTGAATTATGTAAAAGTCAATTACTGAATAATTGAATATTCTGATTGTGTATTTATTTAAACGTTTGATTCATTGTCTTTCTTTGTCTAAAGAAGTTGGGGCACTGACTCCTTCGAAAGCGCTCACTAATAAACGGACTGTTTTGCATTGCTCGCTAGTTTTTGGTTTACCTTGTAGCAGAATATGTATCCTACCCACAGGTATAGATATAGAAAGACTAGACAGGGCAAAGCAGTCTGTCTCCCATCAGAATTTTTGTCTGACAGGTAGGAGCAATGGGCAGCAACTTGCCTATTCAAAGTCCCTCTTCTAATGAACTAAGACAGATATCCAAAATGTTTACTTCTTCAGCAAACCTCAAGAACTATCTTATGCATAGTGCCATCATGTAAATGCACCTGCTTATGATTTCACTATGATCTTGTTGAGATCACAGTGGTGTTAAACTCTTCGAGTCTTAATAGTGTTAATTAAGAACCTAATGCCTTTTAGCTCACACCAAAAATACATCAGGAATCACAATCTGTCCATTGCTGACCCAGAAGGTTCTATTCTTCCCCATAGCACCGATGGAACAAATATACTCAGGCCTCCTATTCAATCAGCATCGCTCCTTTCATAAATAAATGTAGAAACTCAAATCCGTAAGAGTTAACCCATTTAGGGTAATCTGTCATATTCTTATTTAAGAAGCCCAACAAGCTACAGTTATAAATGTTCTTCTGCTCAGCTTGAATATGGATTTTGTCTATCACACACCACTACTCAGCTAGAAAGAACTGAAAATCAAATTCTCAGATTCATTCACCTCTCCAGAAAACTGAAACACTACCTGCTTTACTCTTAGCAAAGGAAAGTAACATAATTCTTCCTATCCTTAACACTCTCACTTACAAACTTCTTAACCTAAGACACACTCCTCCCCTACTCAATAGATAATGTCTAAAAAGCTCTACTTACTCCCTTCAAAATTCTGACTTCTTATTTCTTCACAAACCTTCCTTCACTATAGCTGCCTGTGAGAGATACTTCTCTAAACTTGCTCCAGTCTGCTGGAACTCTCCACCTAAACACATCAAGCTAGCCAATAAACTCTCTACTTTTAAGAAGACCCTCCATTTTCATACCCTTGAAGTAAACAAATGCAGTTACTTCAGAAATTCTGACTAATACATACTATGGCCTCTAGTAACTGTAAAACCCATCTCCTATTCAGCACACCTCTTTTCTTCTTATATCCTGACTATGTATCACCCTTTCCTTAGCAGCTGACAACAGAATCCTCTCACCCTATCACCAGGCTTGCAATTTGGCATATACAGTGGACAAGCACTCACTAAAAGCATGATAATGGAAAGAATAGCTTGTTATTGATTAATTTATGTACTACACTGTAGCGTTGTCCTCTCACAGTAAGACGTTGTTCTGTTCGATTCTCAGTTAGAGCATCTTCTGTGTGGAGACATGCGTGAATGGGCGTACCTTCGTTGAAGGTTGTGCGTCAGGGCCGTCAACTCGGCACGTAAAAAATCTACTGCCAATCATTAGCGGACTGGAGTTCTGCTGTGGCGACCTCTAACCGGGAAAAGCCGAAAGACACAACAACAACAACAACAACTGTGAACTACTCTCTTGTGTGTTTAAGGAATAATTGTTTGTATTGTATGTAATCTATTTACTTGCTTTATCTTACTTCAGCTGCATTTTCAATGCAGTGGTTAGATGTCTGTTATCTATTTTTCCCATTTTTATCTTGCTTTTTGCTACCTTGGTTAAGGCTGCAGTTGAAAAGGGTCCTTGGACTAGTCTAATTACCAATGAACAAATGTTACATAAAAATAAATAAAATAAATAAAATATTACTGTGCTGACCGAAAAAGGTTTTGTAACACTTATTTACGTGCAGTGTTGCCTTTTGGCCCAGAAAGTAAATGAAAAAGAACATGTACTAAGCCTACTGTTGTAGTCAACAAACTGGAAAATAAATAAAATAAAATAAATAAGAGACATAACTGAACTACAGTGCTTAAGCCTCTCTTTCTGCACTGTGAAGACTCTCTCTCCAAGCAGTACTTCTTATAAAGCTACCTCCAACACCCCCCCCCCACTGGAATTTTTCTACAACACCCTCTATCTACCTGCTACCACCTAAGCTAACAGATTACTAGTACCCACATGAACCACAAGATGCATCCACGTCTCCTGGATTGGTGACCACCTTAGTTACTTTACCAACTCAGAGGCCTTAGACCAAGCACCTCCCATCAGCAAAAAGCATCTTCTCTTTTCCCACTGTGGCTCTCCTGCTCCACATCACTATGTCTTCCTTCTATCTGCAAAACTTTTCAGTCCGGTCTGTGCTGGTAACCCTCCTCCCTATGCTGCATCTGAGTCTGGTACCAGCCCTCCTGACCACTTTCTACAGAGGTCCTCTCCATATTTTTTTCTCCCTCATCCCCTTCCTCTCTCACTGGGCTGAGTGCCTCTCTCGGCCCACTTAAAAACTGCTGTCCTTCTGGTACTGATGTCTGCATGGCCACGTCTGCGTCTCATTATCACTTGTCACTGTGGTGTGTAGCTGTCTTGTCACTGTGGATTCCTTCTGCGACTGCACTCCTCACTTATTCTGTTCACCTTATACTATGCCATTCCACTTGAGTCAATCAACTTTCATCATTAGCTCCCATATTCTACTGCGCATTCATATCAACTGAAACGCCAAAGCTCCCCGAGCCAAAAATATGCTCTGTATCCTCAGCTCTTCACAAATGTCTCTTACTCATACTGTCTAGCATAGGATGTTCCTTTCATGAATATGTCACATTGCTGAATCCCTCACATTTTCCTTTTTTTAATTACATATAAATATGAGCTACCCAGTCATGTTTACATATACAAACTAAAAATTATCACAAAACGAAAAGTACAGTTGTGTACACTTACCATAAATGTAGATGTTCGAGTGTATTCACTGTTGCAGTCATCACACCAGGGGTAGCCCTCAATCAGCCCAAATACCAGAGGCTTAGTATTTCTGTGTCGGTTGCTGCTGCTCCAGGACTGACGTCAGGTCGTCAGTGGTATAAAAGGCAGCCAATGCCATTATATCAGTTTTTCTTGCCCCAAATGTCAGGAGCCCCCAAAAGGAAATTAAGTTATAGTGGAGTAACACCACCATTACAAAGTAAATACCAATAACCCTGTAAGGGTGAGGAAGAGAGACACAGAGAGACAAGGGGGCTGGAGGGTGGGAAACCAGGACTGCAACAGTGAATACACTCGAACATCTACATTTATGGTAAGTGCACACAACTGCACTATGTTATTTGTGTTTCACTGTTGCAGTCATCACACTTGGGTTGATTCCCACAGCTGAGGAACGGGTGGGGGCAGTCAAGAAGAGTTGGGGCTGGCTAGTATGCCCTGCAGGACTGTGGTTTCAAAGCCTGTCCTGGGTTTTGTAAAGACAGGCAGGTTGTAATACTTGGTGAAGGTATGAACAGAACTCCATGGTGCCACTTCCAGGATGTCCCTGGTAGGGACCCCTCTGATAAAGGCTGTAGAGGTTAAGGTTGCCCTAGTAGAATGTGTTCTGACCCTCTGTGGGGGTGGTTTCCCATGGTGTTTGTAATAGAAATTGATGCAGTGTGCTATCCATTTGGAGATGGTTTTGCCCTCTGCCCCTGATGCAAAGCTGACTAGTAACTGGTCAGATTTCCTAAAGGTCTTAGTCCTACCCAGATAGAATCTGAGCTGTCTGTGCACATCTAAAGAGTGCAGGATCCTTTCCCCTTATTTTGAGGTTTAGGGAAAAGGTGGGCAAATGAATAGATTGATTGAAAGCCACACTGGACACCACTTTAGGCATGAAAGTTGGGTTAGTCCTGAGGGAGACCCTGTCAGCATGAAAAAATGATGAAAGGTTCCACAGCCATAAGTGCTTGTAGCTCAGACACTCTTCTAGCTGAAGTGATGGCCAAAAGCAAGGCTGTTTTCCAAGAAAGGAATTTTAACTCTGCTAAAGCTGCAGGCTCAAAGGGGGGGGGAGCTTTTCCAACACAAAGTTAAGGTCCCAAGCAGAGGTAGGGGCTCTTCTTGGTGGCCCTAAGTTGTTACCCCTCTCAGGAACTGCTTGATGAGAGGGTGTGAGAAGAGAGGTGGCTCAGTGCTGTAATGTGCAGACATGGCAGAGGCATGGAGTTTAATGAAAGACAAGGATAGGCTCCTGTGGAATAGGTCTGCTAGGTAATCCAAGATGAGAGGTAAGGAGGGCTGTGCTGGGTCAGCTCCTTTAGTCTGGATCCAGGTACAATACCTTTTCCACTTGTCAGCATAGGCTTTTCTAGAACTGGGATGTCTGGCTTCACATATAACATCCAGGAACTGTTTGCTTAGGCTGGCCACTGGAGGAGAAGTCAAGGAATAAGCCAGGCTGCTAGGTTCAGGGTCTGCAACTGTGGATGCAAGAACTCTCCCTCCTGCTGAGTCAGGAGAGTTGGAATCTGGGGGAGGTTGCCATGGAGGCAACGGGGACAGACTGCGCTGTAGTGGGTACCAGTGTTGGCGTGGCCAGTCTAGGGTAATCAGGATTGCCCTTGGTCTTTCCTCCCTTATTTTGAGTAATACTCGGGTAAGAAGAGGTAGAGGGAGAAATGCATAGATTGAGAGGTTTTCCCACTGGAAGGATAGGGCATCCACTTTCCAGGCCTTGCTGTGAGGTTCCCTGGTGCTGAATTTACTGAGCTGGTGGTTGTAGGAGGAGGCAAATAGGTCCACCTTCAGGGTACCCCATTTTTGGGTCACAAGGTTGAAGGTGCTGTGGTCTAATTGCCACTCGTGTGGGCCTAGGAGATTTCTGCTTAAGTTGTCTGCCAGAGAGTTTTGGTTGCCTGGCAGAAATTGAGCTTGCAGGTGAATATGTATGGCTGAGGTCGTGTTCCAAAGGGTCATGGCTAGCCTGTAGAGTGGGTTCCCCCCTGCTTGTTGATGTATTACATTACTGTGGTGTTGTCTGTTTTGATTAGTAGAGGCCCCGGAGACAGCAGAGATCTGAAAGCTGTCAGAGCGTGCTGAACAGCTAGCATCTCTTTTTGGTTGATGTGCAGATAAATTTGGTTTGGGCTCCAGTGGCCCTGAATGCACCTGCCGTTCAGGTGAGCACCCCAGGCATAGTCTGATGTGTCTGTGGTTAGGGTCTGGGCGGCATGGGGTTGTTAAAAGGGAAGTCCCTTGTTGTGGTTGCATGCTGCTGCCCACCAAGGAAAATCTTTCCTTTGACAAGGTATCATAGGTTCGTAGGTTCATACTAGGCTATCTGCCCTAGGGCATTTATAAGCCTAGCCAGAATGTGTTTGGCTTTCACCACCCATTTTAAACTTATTTTGCTATGCCCTTTTTCGAGGTTAGTATACTGTGCCTCTGTCTAACAGTGGCACAGAAGTGATACCCGGGGTAAACCTACGATCTCCCATCCACTCATCAAGATTCCTCTTGAAGAGAGTCAATGAGGGACTCTGCCTAACCTGGACTGGGATTTTATTCCAGAGTGAAGTGTGCCTCTGGGTTATGAATCTGTCCCTCCAGCATGTCCTATTTATTTCAGTGCTGAGGTTCAAGTCTCTCGAGCGAGTAGCTCGATGGGATTTGGATTTTCTGAGGTGCAGCATGTCCATTAATTCCGGGTTGGACATGGCTTTATACGTCAGGCACAGATCGCCCCTGAACAGGCGGTATGCCACTGAGTAGAGCTGGAGTTTCTTTAACTGGGCAGCATATGGCATCTGTCTGAGCCCTTTGATCCTCTTGGCGAGGTACTTTTGGGGTCTTTCCAGTTGCTGCAGGTGTCTGGTAAGGTACATCCCAAAAGGGGCATTGTACTCAATTATGGGCCTGATGAGGGATGAGTAAAGAGGCACGATGACCTCCCCTGATCTAGATGTGAATCCCTTCATGATTAGGTGGGCTATATAAAATGTTGTTCTAACCACTTTGGCCACGTGGTTGTCAAATGAGAGATTGCTATCAACTTGGGTCCCCAGGTCCCTAATTACTTCTTCTGTACTTAATGGATTACCACCTATGTGGTAATTTGTGGGCACTTTGTTTTTGCCAAAGGGGATGACTATACACTTTTTGGCATTTAGCTTGAGGCCATGGCTCTGGCACCAGTTGTCTGTTTGTGGTTGCATGCTGCTGCCCACCAAGGAAAATCTTTCCTTTGACAAGGTATCATAGGTATAATAGTTACCATATCTTGAGAATGTTGACACCAAAGGCTTTTTAAGTACCACTGAAGTTTCCTCATATGCAGTCTAGCATATGGAATTAGTAGAATGCAGGAGGTCATGAACCCTAGAGCTTGCAGGATCTTCCCTGCAGATAACTGGGTTCTGGTGGCCAGTTGAGAGAAGTAGCCTGTCAGATAGGCTTGTTTTTCTGGAGTTGGAAATGCCATCTGGGATGCGGTGTCCAGGTTTGCTCCCAGGAATACAATTTTTCGATTGGGGACTAGTTTGGATTTCTTTTCGTTGATAGTGTAACCCAATGAGGTTAGTAGGTCCATTACAAATGTCAGGTGCTGTACCAGCTTTTCCTGACTGCCTGAATCAGGCAGTCGTTCAAGTAAGGGTAAATTTGAATATTTCTTTGTCTGCAAAAAGCAATGGCTGGAGCCAGGCATTTTGTGAAAACTCTGTGAGCAGTGGATAAGCCAAAGGGAAGTGCAGAGAACTGATAATAAGAAGTTATGTACCTACCATAACGTTCTATGTTAGTTGTCTTCTTCTCGCCTTCTTTCTTGCTGGTTGGGTTCGGAGCCGATCCTCGATTCCGACTCGGCCATCTTCAAAAGCTCGAGAGCTGCTTACTTGGCTCGAGACCCCCTCCTATATCCCATGATGCCTGGCACTAGATACCCAGGTCTCGTTTGGTAACCTAACTACAGACATAATAATAATAATCAGAAAACTACTGGAGAGACTGACAGTCAGAAGTAACAGCCAGAGAAGACTCAGCCAGTGATAAAGAAGCCTAAGGAACTCTTCTCGTCTACTAGGATAGGGGGATGGATGGTGGGACGGAAGAAAGAAGGCGAGAAGAAGACAACTAACATGGAACGTTATGGTAGGTACATAACTTCTTAATGTTAAGTTGTCTATCTCGCCTTCATTCTTGCTGGTTGGGACAGCGTCCCTAGCACCTCAATCCTGGGTGGCTCATCGGAACAGACTCTTCAGAACAGTGGAACCAAAATCAGCTCTGCTTCTGGAAGCCACATCCAGCTTATAATGTGAAATGAACGTATGTGGATTAGCCCAGGTAGCTGCTGCACAAATAGTTTCCATTGGCAATCTAGCCTGAAAAGCCACAGAAGTAGCTAAAGCTCTGGTGGAGTGACCTTTGGGTTTAGCAGGAAGGTCTTTATTTCTCAACTGATATATAAAGGTAATAGTAGAAGACAACCACCTAGATAAAGTGACATTCGACACTGGTATGCCTTGTTTTCCTTCAGCGTAAGACAGGAACAACTGGTCTGATTTTCTGAATTGCTTGGTTCTATGCAAGTAAAAGCGTAATTGTCTGTGGACGTCCAACTGATGTAATTTGTATTCTGCCTTGTTGGAATAATTCGGAAAGAACATGGGCAGTTCAATGGACTGATTCAAATTACAATCAGAGGTAACCTTTGGGAGAAAGGAAGGATTAGTCCGAAACTCTATCATTATGAAAAACTAGGTAAGGAGGACGAACACAAAGAGCCTGAAGTTCAGAAACTCTTCTGGCCGATGTAACTGCAACCAAAAGAAGGGTTTTCCAAGAAAGAAACTTCAAGGAACAAGAAGCTGCCGGTTCAAAGGAGGGCAGTATCAGGGAAGCTAAAATCAAATTCAGATCCCACGGAGGCGGGGGACCTCTTACTGGGGGCCTGAGTAGAGTGGTCCCCTTCAGAAAGGCTTCACAAAGCTTATGGGACATGATTGCTTGAATCAGATAGGCCCGTATGAAACTTTGAAATTGCAGCTAGCTGAACTCTAATAGTGGCAGAAGAGGATCCAGTTCGAAAAAGTTCTGCTAGAAAATCTAAAATATGGTGCACAGGGGCTGAAAAGGGATCTATATTCCTGTTCTCTGCCTATAAGGAAAAACGTTTCCACTTACTAGCAAAAGTCTTTCTAGTGGTCGACTTATGCGAGGATAAGATGATTTCACGCACCGAATGGGAGATGTTGGGAAGCCTGGCTAAAGTCGGAAGTGGAGAAACCAAGCAGTGAGCTGAAGAGATTGGTGCAGCCCGCTGGATTGATGGATCAGGAGATCTGGAATTGGGTCCAGGGTCCAGAGATGCTCCAGAAGGTGATGATGCAGGGAGGGGAACCAAATTTGTCGAGGCCAGTAAGGGGCAATGAGGATCATCTTGCATCCCAGTGTGGTAGCTTTCTGAATTAGTTTGGGAATCAGGGGGAATGGAGGGAATGCATAAAGAAGTCCCTGGGGCCAATGGTGAACTACAGCGTCTCTGGGGAGGTGTCCGGGAAGAGGTAGGAGAGAGAAAAAATTGTCACACTTGCTGTTGAAGGGGGTGGCAAAAAGGTCGCAGCAAGGCTGACCCCATTTGCGGAAGATTCTGTCTGCCACAGTCTGACTGAGAGACCACTCGTCAGGCATGAGAATTGCTCTGCTCAGCCTGTCTGCTATAACGTTGGACTTCCCAGGGATGTGCGCTGCTATCAGAAGCCGTTGGGAAGAGATCGCCCACTGCCAAAGTCTGAGTGCTTCTCGACATAAGGGGTATGACTTGGTTCCACCCTGCTTGTTGATGTACCATACCACTGACATATTGTCTGTTTGAATTGCAATGGTCCCGGTGGGAAGAGAGTTCTGAAGAGTCTGCAACGCTAAAAGCACGGCTCTCATCTCCAAGACATTGATATGCAGATGGTACTCGTGAGGCTGCCAGGTGCCTTGCACTGTTCTGCCCTGATAATGCCCCCCCCACCCAATCAGGGAGGCGTCCGTGGTCACTGTAGCTACTGGGGGAGGAAGAACGAATGGTCTGCCCTGGTGTAATGATGGGGAAACCATCCACCAAACAAGTTGGTTTTTGCATGACTGTGTGATCATTATCCTGAGAGACATCGGGAGTTGCTGGAAAGACCATTGTGTGAACAGCATCCACTGAAGAATCCTCATATGAAAGCGTGCAAGGGGGACTAGTATTATAGCCGCTGCCATGAAACCCAATGTTTTTAGGACAAATCCGGCCTGAATCTTTTTGCATCCTAATAAGACCTGCACATGTCATGGAATGGCTAACACTCTGTCTACTGGTAGAGTCGCTGACATGTCCTTTGTGTTTAAGTTTGCGCCTATAAAGGTGATAGATTGACAAGGCGACAATGTAGACTTTTCGAAATTTATTGTGATGCCTAAAGTGGAGCACGTTTGGATGGTGTAGACTCTGTCTAGCAGCAGGTGATGCCTGGTGGTTGCAGTAAGGAGCCAGTCGTCTAAATATGGAAACACCTGGAATCCTTGCCGTCTCAAGTGAGCGGTGACTACTGCCAAACATTTGGTGAACACCCTGGGGGCTGTGGTGAGACCAAAGGGCAGCGCTCTGAACTGATAATGACTGGCTCCCAGCCGGAAGTGGAGGAATCTTCTGGAGCGTCTGTGCATTTTTATATGGTAGTACGCATCCTGAAGATCTATGGAGCACATCCAATTGTCCTGACCCAGAAAGGGTAAAATGGACTGTAGCGTGACCATCCGGAACTTCCTTCTTTGAACAGACCTGTTTAGTCTGCTGAGATCCAGAATGGGTCTTCAATCCCCTGTCTTTTTTGGTACGAAAAAGAACCTTGAGTAAATTCCGGATCCTTGTTGGTCTGCTGGGACTGACTGGATGGCTCTTTTTCTTAGCAGTTTTGAAATTTCTTGAACTGCTTGTTCCCTTAGATTGGGTGGAACATCTGGAAGGGATTTGTTGGGAATGTAGGGAGTGCGAAAGAAGGGGATTTTGTAGCCTTCGGATATGATAGAAAGTATCCATTTGTCTTTTGTTATACTTTGCCAGGCTTCTGGGTACAGCGATAATCTTCCCCCGACTGCCTCCGAAGGTGGACAGCCGGGCAGCACTTCAGGGATGCTGGAAGGGCTTGTCAGAGAAGGATTCTCTTTGGCCCTGATTTTGCGGACCTCCCCTGCCCCTAGGGCGGCGTCTATTGTTGTTCCCTCCTCTGCCCCTGGAGGGGAACTCTCCACGTGTGTCAGGCACGGCTCCCTGGGATTTCCGGAACCACATCTTCCCACTCTTCTGACCCTTGGGATACGGTCTTGAAGAAGTGGAAAAACAGACTACAATGGCAGAGAGAGTCTTGCCTTCCTTCTCACACCTGGTAAGGGTATCCTTCACCTGTGGTCCAAACAGAGCAGAACCATCAAAGGGGGTGCTGGTGAAAGACGCCTTAAAGGGTTCTGCAAAGTTGCATAACCGCATCCAAGCATGTCTTCTCAAAGCCACACCTGTGCCTGCGGCCCTACACGCTCCATCGGCTGCATAAGAGATGAGCTGCATGGAGGAATTTACTACAGAATTTAGAGTCGCCAGCTGGGAGGCAATCTTAGCCTGAGCCCCCGCAGCTGATGGATCTTGAAGGGTATCTCATAACTCTTTAAGGAGATCCTTTTGAAGGCGGGTAAAATGGCACAAATAGTTCAGAGACCTCATGGAAAAGGTCCCTGAGGAAAACATCTGCTTCCCATATCTGTCCATCATCCTAGATTCCTTATTATGGGGGATGGACAGACGAAGAGGTTTCAGCCAACTCCTTTTTGGTGGCTGCTGCTACCACCATGGCATCAACGGGAACACCCTTGGTCAGAAATTGCTTGTCCTGAGGGGCGGTGATAAATTTTGTGGGCCTCCGGGGAGCTGGTTCCATTGTGTCTGGAGCTGACCACGCCTTTCGAGCCACCACCAACATCAGTGGATCGAAAGGCGGAGACACCCAGGAGGTGGAGGGTCGGGAACCAAATGCGTCCAGGAATACCGACTCATCCTCGGAAGGGTTAAGGGTACTCCAGGTCCCCCTCTGCCTAAGGATTTCAAGGATGTCTGAGAAGGAGACGCCCTCAGAGGGGGATCTCGGAGACCCTTCCGACTCCTCCAAATCGGTATCTGAAGTGACAGACTCAGGGGAGTCAACATGCTTACTCTTGCATTTTCTCTTTCGAGGGGGCTCCTCTGAATGAACAGGGGAGGCCTTGGAAGAGGAAGATACACCCAATGGGGTGCCCTGGAGCACTTGTTCCCCACTCTTCGGGTCTGGAGGAAGGGCAGAGGCAGGAGCAGGCACCATGGGGGGAGGAGCTGATGAGGCCGACCGTGAGGCTGACTCAGATGCCAGCACACTCCTCATGACCTCGAAGGCGCCCCTTCCCGATGCCATAGAAGGCTCCAGCTCCGAAGAGACCGGAATCCTTCCCGGCACCGAGAGGGATGGCTCTGAAGCCGATGTAGGAGCCAAACTCACCTGCACCGAAGCTCCGAGAGGGAGAACGGGGTCGGACAAGGGTCAGATGCCACTCGCCCCCTTCGGAGCCGACGAGGGAGTCCCAGCGCCCAGATCCCTCCAAGGACGGCACCATGGAAGAGATCTGAGCTGACGACGGCACCGAAAGGGGAGGTATCGGTGCAGACGGACCCACGGTTCCAGCCACAGCATGCTCTGGCTCTGAACTCAAGGGATGAGTCGAAGGAGGAACTATTGAAGAAACAGGCAGAGCCGAACCCTGGTGAGGGGGGCTGGATAGTATTTTTGCCAGGGCCTGCGACTTTAAAAGCCTGCTCACCACTCTCTCCAAATCATGGTCAGATAGCCTAGACGACCGAGAAGAGTGGGATCGATAACTCTGCTCAGATTGCAATAAGGGTGACCCTGGAGCCGAGTGTATTGACTCCAATGATGGTGACCTGGAGCGTTTCTGACTCCATGACGGTTCCGACGGAAGAGTCGGAGCCGACTGAGAGGTAGGTACTTCGGCTCCAGTCGGAGCAGAAGTTGACGTAGATATAGGTACTTCGGTTCCAATCGGAACCGAAGTTGAAGCAGAAGCCATACCCGGCGACGGCTCCCAGCTGGGAGCCGATGGCTTCGATGGCCTAGAAGGTTTCACTGAGTCTTGGCCGGTGATCCTTCAGGTTTAAGCAAACCCCTCAGGATAAGCTTCTTCCTACGCTCCTGCAGGACTCTTGGACTAAAGGCGTGACACACCGAGCAAGAGGCCTGCAGGTGTAGGGAGCCCAAGTAGTAGACACAAGAAGTGTGACCATCTGTCAGAGACATTTTCTGACAGCATGAGTCACACTTCTCGAATCCCGACACTTTTGTGTCTTTAGACATTCCTGTAAAGGAAAATCAAATACAAATAACAAGTAGAGTGAAGAGTAGGTAACTGAAAAAAAAAAAAAAACACAATTTACCACACCCTAACAGCACACACACACACACACACACACTATAATAATATAAGACCTACAAGCTACCACAATTTACTAAAAAGAAAACTTTTGTCTACCTTAAAAATAAAACAATGATAAGCCTCTAACTAAAACGGCTTACTTTGAAAGGTAAACGGGGGTGGGAGAGGGAAAGGAAAAACTGTCTAAGGAGAAAACAAATTTTGAAGGGGGGGATAAACTGCTATAGAATCTACTCTGAGCTATAACAATAAAAGTATACCTAACAAGTACAAAAAAGTCCTAAATATAAGAACAAAGTGAAAATTACGACCTGAGCCAGTAAACGCAACCTCGTAGCAGAAGCGGCAAATGAGATCTGGGTATCTAGCGCCAGGCATCATGGGATATAGGGGGGGCCTCGAGCCAGTAAGCAGCTCTCGAGCTTTTGAAGATGGCTGAGTCGGAGCCGAAGATCGGCACCGAATCCGACCAGCAAGAATGAAGGCGAGATAGACAACTTAACATTGCATAGATCCTGCCCCGAAACGTAGATATTTCCTGCAAGAATCTCTGACTGGGATATGCAGACAGGCCTCTTTGAGGTTTAGAGTGGCTAACCAGGCATCTTTGGACAGCATAGGGAGAAGCTGCTGCAGGGTGAGCATTCTGAATTTTGGTACGATCAGGAAGGTGTTTAGAATAGATAGATCTAAGATTGGGTGCCAGGTGCCCTCTTTTCTGGGTACCAGAAAAAGTGTGGAATAGAAACCTTGGCATATCTGATCTGCAGGAACAGGCTGAATTGCCCTCATGAAGAGCAGGGAATGAACTTGGTTTTGTGCCTCTGCCCATTGGTTTAGAGGAAGATCTGGGAACCCCTTTGGGGTTGAAAGTGTGTGGAAATAAAATTTGTACCCCTGTGACACTATGTTGAGGACCCATCGATCGTTGGTGATGGAGGTCCAGTTTTTTGCATGGGAGTCAAGTTTTCTTCCTAGAGGCACGAGCAGATGGGCAGAGGAGAGGTTGAGAAGTCATTGTGAATTCTTTCCATAAGGGGGTGGCTTAGCACTCCCTGGTTTAGAAGTGGAGGTACTCCATTACTTAGATCTCTGCATACCCTGAGACTGCTGTCTGGGGGGTCTGTTTCCCCTAGATCTAGTCTGAGGTGGCCTTGAGGGGGCTGGAAAGGACCAATGTTTTGAGGGGCAATGCCTACTGAAAATTGGAGGCTGAACTTGCAGAAAGTCTTTAACTGTCTGCACAGACTTAGCTTTTTCTTCCATCTTTTTTAAAACCTCTTCTGCTTTGGTGCCAAACAGATTGTCTTTGTTCAGTGGTGTACCAATAATTTTGATTTGACATAATCTGGCAAGGTCTGTTCCTTAAGCCAAGCATGCCTTCTAAGTAGAGAACCTGTGACTGCTGCCCTGCAGGATGCTTCTAGGGAATCAAACCCACACTGCAGGGTATGCTTACTGATTTGGCTTGCAGAATGCATAAGTTCCTGTAAATCTTTATTTTCTGCACAGTCAGGGAAGGTAGATAATTTCTGTTTAATGAGTTCCATGGTATGTAGCTGGTATTTCAGCATGTGGAACTGACAATTTAATGCTCTAATGGCTTACCCCATCTGTCTACTGCTCGAGAATCCCTGTCCGAAGGGGTGGGATTCTTAGCTGTGGTTGCTTTTATTTATTTAGGCCCTTGGGAGATGAACTCTGGGTCAGCAGCAGGATTCATGAAAAGAAATTTGTGTGAGTCAGGAACTCTGTAATACCGGTCACGTTTCCTGCGAGCAGGAGGTGAAGTATCAGGAGTTAGAATGGATTCCATAAAGACATCGTCCACAACATCCAGAACTTGAGGGATAGCTAAGGGTCTGTGCTGTGGTAAATCTAAAAATTCCCTGAGTCTCTTTTTGGACTGAGGATAATCCTGGCATTCCCAATGGAAATACTTTCTCAAAGTATGTAGAGTTTCACCAAAAGAAAAATCCCCTGGAGGAGAGGCAGAAGGAATGGATTCCTCTGCATCCGAATCCTCATAAGCAGATAAGGGCATGTCTTCATAATCAGAAACTGCAGAGTAGTCAGACTCTTGGGCAGATAAAGCTGCTGGGGACAAGTCTCTTTTTCTTTTAGCAGGAGAAGGATGGCTTCCCCTAATCAGCATGATAAGGTCTCCTGCCATTTTAAGCATCTGTGATCGTGGCAAGGAAGTAGGCGTGTGAGTTTGGGTCGTCATTTTTTTAGGCGTAGCTCGTACTCTGGGCCTTAGAAACTTGGTAGTTTTAGAAAGAACTGAAGACGTGAAAGAAGTCATCGGTTTGTGTCGAATATTGGTACTGCGAAGAACTTCCTCAGAAGCCGGTGCCTGCACAGTGGCTCCGGACCCATCCAAGGTAGAAACATCTGCAGGTTCTGTAGTCAAAAAAAGAGTCTTGTGGCATACCAGACTCCGAGCGGCTCTTGGTAGCGGGCTGCGAATCCATCGATGTGGGCATCAGGGGCTGCAAAAGCTCCTCACAGAGTACCGGCAAACTGGCGACTAGCTTAACGGAAGCGTCGTCGGCAGTTTTGGACCTGTGCGGTCTGTCTCTGTCTTTATCCTTATGTTTTTTCAGAAGTTCGGTAGTCGGATGGCTTACCGAAGCCATTTCAGAATACGGAAATCGAGAGCGAAAGTATTTAGCTACAATAAGGGCCTGAAGATGAATAGTTTGGGCATTGAACAAGGCACAAAACCGGCAGCGAGGGACATCGTGGTCTGGGCCTAAATAGGTGACGCAGTAAGAATGGAAATCTTGGTGTGGTATTTGCTTTCCACAGGCGAGACAGCTATTAACTTTTTCTGACATTGGTTAGAGCAAGAAAAAAGGATCCCCAATGGGGTACTTAGCTTTAGAAGACTTTAAATTCGGAAACGAAAACTCAGGTAGCAGTCGACCAGCACTCGTGCGAACTGCTTCTGCCTCCTCGGCAAGAAAGACTGATGTAATGGCGTCGGCTGCCTGTTTTTATACCACTGACGACCTGACGTCAGTCCTGGAGCGACAGCAACAGAGACAGAAATACTAAGCCTCTGGTATTCGGGCCGACTGAGGGCTACCCCTGGCAGGATAACCCTAGTGTGATGACTGCAACAGTGAAACACGAAGAACATCATGCAGTTTCCATTTGCGAATGGAACACCAAAACCCCATCACACAATTAGATCAAATTTGTTCGAATAGTGGCACTGTTATGGAAAGGGTTTTTGAAAGATATGGTGCAGGATTAGAGTTAAGATTGGGTGGTGGGGCAGATTTAGAGTTAGTATTTATTAGTAAGGAGTAGCGGGGGCCAAACAGCCTTCTTGCTCTACCATAATGCCACCTGCTAACCCTAACCCTGCTGCTTACCTTACAAAAACTCTTTCACCAATAGTAATCTAGACAGGTTGGTGAGACACGTACATGGACACAATACACTACAACTGCACCCTCACTTAACCCTATTCCAATCTGCCTACAAATACACACACACACTCCCACTCCCTTCAGCATTACTTTGCCAAACCCAAAAGTACCGTACCCACAAACATTCAATGTTCTAGTCATTCAAAATATTAAAATTTTAACAAACATAATAACTGACCACATTTCACACATTCACTCCATCAATCAGCAGTCAATTTGATGGAGTGATTAACACCTCACATATGTATATACACTTATACATATAAATACATATGCACATGCACATATATGTGAACACACACACACAGTGCAGTTTGAATGTTCAGTTAATCTAATATTCTTAATATCATGAGTTCATGGTACACAACGGGGTGGGGTGCAGAGGGAGGGCTTTACCCCTGCAAAAAGTAAAGAAAGAAGTATTTTTTTTTGGATTTATTACATTTCAATCCAATACTTTTAATGGTGTGTATTTCATGCAGTGTGATATATGTGCACTTTTAAAACTCTCACATACACACACACACATACATATCTATATCTATCTATATATATGTGCGTGTGTATGTGTATGTGTGTATATACACACACATATACACACAGCAAAATGCATGGCTTCAATAATAAATAACCAAAAAATGATGTCCAGCACAAATGTTTGGAAATTTTATTCAGCAAATTCTATCAATTTAATCCAAAGCCCAATGAATAAAAAAGCAGGCCACAGTTTCTCCACAAATAGCAGCCTTTTTAGTGCAGTTACTTAAACCAGTAACACAAAATGGACATTATATAGCAGTGGAAGTTACATAACAGTCATGTGAAGAGCTAGCAGCCAAATAAGTAACACACAATCATTTAAAAAAAATTAAACATCAACATAAAAGATTAAAGCTTCATATTGAAAATATATGTATACGTAAAAAAAAATGATGAACATTTGTTCTTTATTTAACAGTTCAAACCACTTTGACTTATGAATTTTTTAGTTTATGAATTTTATCCAAAGCAATAAATAAAAAACAGGGAGTATTATGTTTAAGTGTATGCGTGCATAAAGCACTCCTTTCACATAGGCATCTGATATCACTAAGATGTAATGATAAATACTGCTTCCAAGCTCTCTGGATTTGACCTATTTTATAAAAAGAGATGCAGCTACAATCCTTCCTCCCACCATCCATCCATCCACTCATCCACCCACAGCCCTCTTTTCCCATTTTTACACATGGGGTCGGGCGTCACTTTTAACACTAACAATCATCTACAACAGTTGTTTTTTCCATACCACACACACACACACACACACCTACAGGCAATTCAGAATGTCTCTAACTCCAATAAACCTAGTAAAAGCGTTTGGAATACAGGAGGAAACTGTACATACTGCCATATATAAATCAAAAAGCACTGGCACATAAAAAGATGAATTTCATAAACCTTACTAGTATTTACTGATGTAATTTTTAGTAATATATTACTATAAGTGTATACAAGTGTAATATATACACTTCACTCTTCTAATAAACTCCTGATTCAAATATCCAAAATCAACAACTCTGCTGGGGACTCTCTGCTTGCTAACTCTGTCGGCAAAACTTGGAACTCTCTTCCTGCTGATCTTGCTCTTGAACCCTCTCTTACTCAGTTCAAAAAAAGCTTCAAGCTATACTTTAAAACTCACTGGCTATGTCCTTGTTCAAAATCCGACTAGATCCTCCTCTATATAGTCATAATCATGTTACATTGCCTAGTCAATTTGTCAACACTGTTTTAAAAATGTATGATCATATCACCTGCTTGCTCAACTGTAGCCTGTAAACTGTGTGTAACTTGTAATGATTTTGTGATTTTTACTGTATGTTCTACCTTGGAGCTTTTCTCCCCAGGCCTCCGCTGAAAATGGACATGTATCCAGTCGGACTATCCCAGTCAACAAATGTAAAATAAATAAATAAAAATAAATACATTAGTACATAGACTAGAATTACCACAGGGAATTGTTACCCTGGACTCATGTTGTCCTGATATACCTGTATTTTTTCAGATGCATGTTTTATAAGAAAAATATTGTCCCAGGCTTTTACCATTTTATAAGAAAAATAATAAGAAGGTACAATACCCCCCCCCCCCCAAAAAAAAAACAGCACTGCTCAAAATGTGCCACTGTTTCTGTATTATCTTCTTCTTTTTTTTCCCCCAAAATCTTTTTATTTCAATTTTCTTTTTTCAAATAACAACAACAATATGGTAACTCAAAAACACAAATAAACAATACAAATACCTATCTAAAGAAAACAGACAACAATCTCGTTCCGAGAAAATTACATATATATATATATATATATATATATATATATATATATATATATATATATATATATATATACACACACACACATATACAATATATACACAAGAAGTCACTACATCGTCAAGTAAAGTATGAGAATTCTTATGTTCATTTGGTCTCATAAGGGATAGTTAAAATGGGGATAGTCTATATATAAAGAAAAAATAGAAATTTAACCATTTATTTGTATGTTTAGGGAAAATATCTAGTTACGCATATACTAAGAAAAGGGAGAAGATGCAAGAAAGTCTGGTTATACTACATTCATTTCTTATTTAAAGGTTAGCTTTTCATGACAATTTGTAGGCAACCCCAATATTTTTGATAATAGCATTTGTTTTTTTGTTTTTGAATAAAATAATTTGTGAGATTAAAATGAAAAGCATTAGTACTGTAAGTGACCAAAAAGTGTAAACCACTGTCAGTATTAGAAATTTCAGTCTTCTGTTTATATTCTAACAATGGAGACTTAGGTAATACATTCTTTTTTTTATAGAATCCTGTATATTTATTGACTGACAACCCCTTTTTAAGAATCACATTGTTAAATATTGTGTTTCAAACAATAGAACCTCTTTATCATTTGCAATACTCCTCAGTTATATAAATTAGAAAAGGAACATTAGCTGTAATACCTGTTGGACAGCAATTGACATTATGGCACTTTCTAGGACCTTGAGTCTTAAGTACTGACTTTCTTTAAGACAAAGTGAAAATGTTTCTGAAAACTATGTTGAACAGTTTTATTTTGGTCAATCAACCCTCCAACCTCCACACCATTCAATGATTAGGGCATTTGAACAATTTGTAATATCTACATTGCACAATGACCAGACAACCATTTTAACAACTTTGTACATAATTTAACCCAGAGACTATCTGATTTAAGTTCTAACACAGATAATGTGATTACTGCTGCTGACAAAGAGAGAGCTATTGCACCTCTGGGTCAGCAGCAGGATTCATGAAAAGAAATTTGTGAGAGTCAGGAACTCTGTAATACCGGTCACGTTTCCTGGGAGCAGGAGGTGAAGTATCAGGAGTTAGAATGGATTCCATAAAGACATCGTCCACAACATCCAGAACTTGAGGGATAGCTAAGGGTCTGTGCTGTGGTAAATCTAAAAATTCCCTGAGTCTCTTTTTGGACTGAGGATAATCCTGGCATTCCCAATGGAAATACTTTCTCAAAGTATGTAGAGTTTCACCAAAAGAAAAATCCCCTGGAGGAGAGGCAGAAGGAATGGATTCCTCTGCATCCGAATCCTCATAAGCAGATAAGGGCATGTCTTCATAATCAGAAACTGCAGAGTAGTCGGACTCTTGGGCAGATAAAGCTGCTGGGGACAAGTCTCTTTTTCTTTTAGCAGGAGAAGGATGGCTTCCCCTAATCAGCATGATAAGGTCTCCTGCCATTTTAAGCATCTGTGATCGTGGCAAGGAAGTAGGCGTGTGAGTTTGGGTCGTCGTTTTTTTAGGCGTAGCTCGTACTCTGGGCCTTAGAAACTTGGTAGTTTTAGAAAGAACTGAAGACGTGAAAGAAGTCATCGGTTTGTGTCGAATATTGGTACTGCGAAGAACTTCCTCAGAAGCCGGTGCCTGCACAGTGGCTCCGGACCCATCCAAGGTAGAAACATCTGCAGGTTCTGTAGTCAAAAAAAGAGTCTTGTGGCATACCGGACTCCAAGTGGCTCTTGGTAGCGGGCTGCGAATCCATCAATGTGGGCATCAGGGGCTGCAAAAGCTCCTCACCGAGTACCGGCAAACTGGCGACTAGCTTAACGGAAGTGTCGTCGGCAGTTTTGGACCTGTGCGGTCTGTCTCTGTCTTTATCCTTATGTTTTTTCAGAAGTTCGGTAGTCGGATGGCTTACCGAAGCCATTTCAGAATACGGAAATCGAGAGCGAAAGTATTTAGCTACAATAAGGGCCTGAAGATGAATAGTTTGGGCATTGAACAAGGCACAAAACCGGCAGCGAGGGACATCGTGGTCTGGGCCTAAATAGGTGACGCAGTAAGAATGGAAATCTCGGTGTGGTATTTGCTTTCCACAGGCGAGACAACTATTAACTTTTTCTGACATTGGTTAGAGCAAGAAAAAAGGATCCCCAATGGGGTACTTAGCTTCAGAAGACTTTAAATTCGGAAACGAAAACTCAGGTAGCAGCCGACCAGCACTCGTGCGAACTGCTTCTGCCTCCTCGACAAGAAAGACTGATGTAATGGCGTCGGCTGCCTGTTTTTATACCACTGACGACCTGACGTCAGTCCTGGAGTGACAGCAACAGACACAGAAATACTAAGCCTCTGGTATTCGGGCCGACTGAGGGCTACCCCCGGCAGGATAACCCTAGTGTGATGACTGCAACAGTGAAACACGAAGAACATCATGCAGTTTCCATTTGCGAATGGAACACCAAAACCCCATCACACAATTAGATCAAATTTGTTCGAATAGTGGCACTGTTATGGAAAGGGTTTTTGAAAGGTATGGTGCAGGATTAGAGTTAAGATTGGGTGGTGGGGCAGATTTAGAGTTAGTATTTATTAGTAAGGAGTAGCGGGGGCCAAACAGCCTTCTTGCTCTACCATAATGCCACCTGCTAACCCTAACCCTGCTGCTTACCTTACAAAAACTCTTTCACCAATAGTAATCTAGACAGGTTGGTGAGACACGTACATGGACACAATACACTACAACTGCACCCTCACTTAACCCTATTCCAATCTGCCTACAAATACACACACACACTCCCACTCCCTTCAGCATTACTTTGCCAAACCCAAAAGTACCGTACCCACAAACATTCAATGTTCTAGTCATTCAAAATGTTAAAATTTTAACAAACATAATAACTGACCACATTTCACACATTCACTCCATCAATCAGCAGTCAATTTGATGGAGTGATTAACACCTCACATATGTATATACACTTATACATATAAATACATATGCACATGCACATATATGTGAACACACACACACAGTGCAGTTTGAATGTTCAGTTAATCTAATATTCTTAATATCATGAGTTCATGGTACACAACGGGGTGGGGTGCAGAGGGAGGGCTTTACCCCTGCAAAAAGTAAAGAAAGAAGTATTTTTTTTTTGGATTTATTACATTTCAATCCAATACTTTTAATGGTGTGTATTTCATGCAGTGTGATATATGTGCACTTTTAAAACTCTCACATACACACACACACATACATATCTATATCTATCTATATATATGTGCGTGTGTGTGTATGTGTGTATATACACACAGCAAAATGCATGGCTTCAATAATAAATAACCAAAAAATGATGTCCAGCATAAAGGTTTGGAAATTATATTCAGCAAATTCTATCAATTTAATCCAAAGCCCAATGAATAAAAAAGCAGGCCACAGTTTCTCCACAAATAGCAGCCTTTTTAGTGCAGTTACTTAAACCAGTAACACAAAATGGACATTATATAGCAGTGGAAGTTACATAACAGTCATGTGAAGAGCTAGCAGCCAAATAAGTAACACACAATCATTTAAAAAAAATTAATCATCAACATAAAAGATTAAAGCTTCATATTGAAAATATATGTATACGTATAAAAAAATGATGAACATTTGTTCTTTATTTAACAGTTCAAACCACTTTGACTTATGAATTTTTTAGTTTATAAATTTTATCCAAAGCAATAAATAAAAAACAGGGAGTATTATGTTTAAGTGTATGCGTGCATAAAGCACTCCTTTCACGTAGGCATCTGATATCACTAAGATGTAATGATAAACACTGCTTCCAAGCTCTCTGGATTTGACCTATTTTATAAAAAGAGATGCAGCTACAATCCTTCCTCCCACCATCCATCCATCCACTCATCCACCCACAGCCCTCTTTTCCCATTTTTACACATGGGGTCGGGCGTCACTTTTAACACTAACAATCATCTACAACAGTTGTTTTTTCCATACCACACACACACACACACACACACAGTCACACCTACAGGCAATTCAGAATGTCTCTAACTCCAATAAACCTAGTAAAAGCGTTTGGAATACAGGAGGAAACTGTACATACTGCCATATATAAATCAAAAAGCACTGGCACATAAAAAGATGTATTTCATAAACCTTACTAGTATTTACTGATGTAATTTTTTGTAATATATTACTATAAGTGTATACAAGTGTAATATATACACTTCGCTCTTCTAATAAACTCCTGATTCAAATATCCAAAATCAACAACTCTGCTGGGGACTCTCTGCTTGCTAACTCTGTCGGCAAAACTTGGAACTCTCTTCCTGCTGATCTTGCTCTTTAACCCTCTCTTACTCAGTTCAAAAAAAGCTTCAAGCTATACTTTAAAACTCACTGGCTATGTCCTTGTTCAAAATCCGACTAGATCCTCCTCTATATAGTCATAATCATGTTACATTGCCTAGTCAATTTGTCAACACTGTTTTAAAAATGTATGATCATATCACCTGCTTGCTCAACTGTAGCCTGTAAACTGTGTGTAACTTGTAATGATTTTGTGATTTTTACTGTATGTTCTACCTTGGAGCTTTTCTCCCCGGGCCTCCGCTGAAAATGGACATGTATCCAGTCGGACTATCCCAGTCAACAAATGTAAAATAAATAAATAAAAATAAATACATTAGTACATAGACTAGAATTACCACAGGGAATTGTTACCCTGGACTCATGTTGTCCTGATATACCTGTATTTTTTCAGATGCATGTTTTATAAGAAAAATATTGTCCCAGGCTTTTACCATTTTATAAGAAAAATAATAAGAAGGTACAATACCCCCCCCCAAAAAAAAAAACAGCACTGCTCAAAATGTGCCACTGTTTCTGTATTATCATCATCTTCTTTTTTTCCCCCCAAAATCTTTTTATTTCAATTTTCTTTTTTCAAATAACAACAACAATATGGTAACTCAAAAACACAAATAAACAATACAAATACCTATCTAAAGAAAACAGACAACAATCTTGTTCCGAGAAAATTACATATATATATATATATATATATATATATACACATATACAATATATACACAAGAAGTCACTACATCGTCAAGTAAAGTATGATAATTCTTATGTTCATTTGGTCTCATAAGGGATAGCTAAAATGGGAATAGTCTATATATAAAGTAAAAATAGAAATTTAACCATTTATTTGTATGTTTAGGGAAAATATCTAGTTACACATATACTAAGAAAAGGGAGAAGATGCAAGAAAGTCTGGTTATACTACATTCATTTCTTATTTAAAGGTTAGCTTTTCATGACAATTTGTAGGCAACCCCAATATTTTTGATAATAGCATTTGTTTTTTTGTTTTTGAATAAAATAATTTGTGAGATTAAAATGAAAAGCATTAGTACTGTAAGTGACCAAAAAGTGTAAACCACTGTCAGTATTAGAAATTTCAGTCTTCTGTTTATATTCTAACAATGGAGACTTAGGTAATACATTCTTTTTTTTATAGAATCCTGTATATTTATTGACTGACAACCCCTTTTTAAGAATCACATTGTTAAATATTGTGTTTCAAACAATATAACCTCTTTATCATTTGCAATAGTCCTCAGTTATATAAATTAAAAAAGGAACATTAGCTGTAATACCTGTTGGACAGCAATTGACATTATGGCACTTTCTAGGACCTTGAGTCTTAAGTACTGACTTTCTTTAAGACAAAGTGAAAATGTTTCTGAAAACTATGTTGAACAGTTTTATTTTGGTCAATCAACCCTCCAACCTCCACACCATCCAATGATTAGGGCATTTGAACAATTTGTAATATCTACATTGCACAATGACCAGACAACCATTTTAACAACTTTGTACATAATTAAACCCAGAGACTATCTGATTTAAGTTCTAACACAGATAATGTGATTACTGCTGCTGACAAAGAGAGAGCTATTGCACTAAGGACTATAACACAGAGGCTTACATGCAGTTAAATGATGTTACAGTTTCTGCTTGTTTGAAAAAAGACCTCACGTTTTCAATAAAAGATTATTTTTGAACATGTTGAATCAACAACTTATTACTGACAAAATGAGGAGAAAACTTCTTCTCAAGCCTCCTAGCTGTCAGAGGTTTTAATAACCAAAAATGAATAAATTGGTTTCTACTGTACCAGGACGTCCCATTATGTTGGAATATGAATTCCTGACTGAATGCCTTATGGAACAATTTTATGTTGATAATACTGCTTATGTGCGTACTCTGGATGTAGTATGTTTATATACGTCTATTCTCCATGAAGTGGGAATACTATCTATTAAGTTTTGGTTGGACAAAATGGCTGTATATAAGCATGAGCATAATCAGTTCACTTTACATATGGCTTTGGAGATTAATGTTTTCCATTTAGAAGGCAGATGTTATTTGCAATTTTGTTACACAGCAATGGGGCCAACATTTTCTTCCATATACGCTGATTTCAAGGGATTTTTTTGAACATCAATATATTTATGACTGTGAAAAAATTGTATTTACACTGCACTGATATGTGAAGACTCTCTTTGGATGACTCCTGATTGCTCTGGAAAGTGGATGTGAAAGTTCGAAGAATTTTGTGGTTTATATGAACAATAACACTTTGGGTTTCTCATTTAAAGTTTCACTATTGATTATTTGGATGTTTGTTACTAAACTTCTAGATGGTTCAGTCAAAACTTCTTTGTACCATAAACAACTTTCCAAAAATACTTTCTGGATGATTCCAGTTTCTACCTAAGCTTTATAATTAACAATGAACTTTATGCAGAATTGTTAAGGGTACAACATATTTGCAATGATGCAAATGAGGCAGAGGAATGTGCTTCTGAGTTACAACAATGATTTTCATCTAGGGGTTAAGGTAGTGATCTTATTTTACATGCATGTCAAAAAGCAGCTGCAAAACAAAGAATTGACTTGTAATATACATCTAGCCACAATAAGCAAGATCATGTCTGTTCAAATGTATCTATGATTACTACATGTGGTACCAATATATTTAAAATCAGGAGGGCTTTTAATAGATTTTGGCCCATTTTACAACTGGATAGATTATTTGGTACTTCGATACCTAATAAATGCACTTTTACTTATAGACCTGCTATGACTATTGGTCAACACCTTTCTGGATATAAAAATCCATGTAAGTATAAACCAACAAAACACATATATATATATATATATATATATATATATATATATATATATATATATATATATACTGGATATAAAAATCCAAGTAAGTATAAACCAACAAACATATATATATATATATATATATATATATATATATATATACACACACACACATACACATCTATGAATGGGGATAAACCATGGGGTTCTGTCCCACGTGAAAATAGCATTTTTTGTGAAACTGTTGATAAGACTAAAATTTTTACTTCTGCAAATACTCGGAAGAAGTTCTATTGAAGGTGTTGTATACCTGTCTGCATGCCACTGAGGCATTTACGTACGACGAACAGCTTTCTTGTTTAAAAAGATAAAATCATTATATCTAAGTAATCTTAGAAGCAATAAGGAATGTACACACCTATGAATGGGGATAAACCATGGGGTTCTGTCCCACATGAAAATAGTATTTTTTGTGAAACTGTTGATAAGACTAAAATTTTTACTTCTGCAAATACTCGGAAGAAGCTCTACTGAAGGAGTTGTATACCTGTGTGCATGCCACTGAGGCATTTACGTACGACGAACAGCTTGCTTGTTTAAAAAGATAATATCATTATATCTAAATAATCTTAGAAGCAATAAGGAATGTACTACTTCAGTAAAACAGAATTTTAGGTATGTTCAGACAATCTATAGGTTAACTGGTATAGATAAACTCAGCTAAGTTAGTCCTACTAAATTTGAATTTTTAAAGATACTGGAAAACAAAGAAGAGCTGGATAATAAATCTGGGATCTATGTTTCTACTGGGTTTAAATGAAGTTTTTACCTAAACTAATGGATGGTGAATTGTAAATTCACTCCTGGGGTAGCACCTATGTCCATTAAGGACAGGGGCAGTCTGTAAAATATTCAAAGGCATAGGCACAAACTTAAGCCATCCTCTAGCTCCTATAGGTCATAAATTGGGTAAAATCTGGATAACATTGGCTAGGCTTGTAACAGCTCTTAAGCCATTGGCCTAGTAATCTCCTATGACCCTACGAAAATAATTAATTAAAATGTTTCATAGTACAGTAAACTCTTAGTTAACTAGAACTCAAGCAACCAAAACTCTCCAGCAACCAGAAAAAAAAAAAATCGAAGAAATACAGTACAATTTTCATGTGTTGCATTTTGTTACCTCCGCCCCTCAGAGAAACATACCTTACGTTTTTAGAGTTTTTAAAAAGGAAGATAAGAATAAATTCTCTCTCTCCCCAACCTACGAGCAATTCAATCCAAACAAATAGTACAGGGTACAGTAGTAGTCAAGCCTATTTTTTTCATTCAGATGTTGTTCTAGTATTATACCACCAGGGGCAATATATGCTTTACAGTACCTACACTATTTTCTTTTATGTCATTTGATGAATTTATGCACTTGATTTGTTTGTGTCTTTCGGCTTTTCCCGGTTAGGGGTCGCCACAGCGGAACTCCGGTCCGCTAATGATTGGTAGTGGATTTTTACGTATCGGGTTACCAGCCCTGATGCACAACCTTCAACGAAGGCAAGCCTCATTCACGTATGCCTCCACATAGAAGATGCTCTAGCTGAGAATCGAACGGGACAACGTCTTGTTATGAGGCGACAACGCTACCGCAGCACCACCACCGCAGTTAATTTATGCACTTGATATGGTGCTAAATGTTTCCTGATTAGTCTGATAATGAATATTAAAATGTTGATATTTATACATTTCTTTATTTGACTATTACAAATTAAATGCTCTGGAATAAAGAACTAATCACTGAATGTAAATGGGATTTCCATTTCCAGCTTTTTCTCCTTTAAATACCTGTATGCACAACAGTCCTGTTTATGCACTGAGGAAACCTAGCTGTTTAGGGGTGAACTTAATCTGTGTTTTTCGGTGGTGGCTTATGTGAAATTAAAACTGTACTTTACACTTTGAAACTTGTTGGTGCTGTTTTTTTGTTTTAGCTGACTGCTTTTACATACACCAGCTATTCCAGTTTGTTCTATACATTTGTTGTGAACATTATATAACTATATGTATATTTATCTATATATCTGTATCTAGATATAGATACGTAGATTTAGAGAAATATACTTGTGTGTATACACACACACACACACACACACACACACACACACACACACACACTATGGTGCTTCTCACATCGGAAGAGCAAACAAAAAATAATGCAAATAGCTGTAAAGAGAAATGCTGCCTTAGGAAGGTAGATATGTTTTTATATTTGGCAGACAGGAGATTCCTGGTTCACTTAGAACCAATTATGTATGTTATAAATAAGTTATATATGTTATTAATATTATTAATTACTTAATTAGTTATTAATATGTTGTAAATTATGTAACTAAATAGTACATAAAAGAGTGGGCTGTAGCCCTACCACACCAGAGAAGTTAGCCGATCACAGACTGGGAACGGCTGCTTGGAACGTCTGTTCTGAACATTACACTGCAAGTAAGGAAGAATCACTGTGGATTACCATGAGAAGACCTGTATATCTTCCTGTGAAGGACTCCACAGAAAGGAAGGGAATTTACAGTTCTGACTTGGAAGTAACAGTAGAATTGTTTGAGTGGGCTCTAGGACTTATGGAAAAAAGTGCTCAGTACGTTTTTTTTTTCTTTTCTTCCTTTTGTTCAGAAAATGATTTTAGTGCACCTGGCTATAAGAAAGACTCTGCACCACAACCTTTTATTTTTATCGTGAAATAAAAGTGTACATTTGATTGATAATGCCTAGACTTGTGGTGCACTTGCATACGTGTGTGTGTGTGTGTGTGTGTATATATAATATATATATACACACACACACTACATAATTTCAACAAACACTGACCATCAGAAAAGTGAGAATAAGAAAACCACATAACATTTCACAAAGAGAGAGAAAATAACAGCGAACTACAAATTAGTCAAAATATTGAATGAAAAAATTTTTTTTTCCAAGGCAGCAAGTCCCACTTGCACTCTCCCCAGCCCCCTGCTACTTGCATATACCAACTTCAATATCGCACAACAGCGGGAAACAGCATATTGTCAATCCAAAGCAATCCCACACCAGTTCAACATCCTACATATAAAACACACACACAAACACACACATCTTCACATATACCTAACAAATCATGTCATTATATCAAACTGGACAAAACTAGTTAATGAACTAAAGCAAACATTCTCCTGAATCTATAGAACATAGCAGCACATACAAAAATTTTATATATATATATATATACATATATATATATATATACACATGTATATAAAATAATGTATATATGTAAATTTGAGTCTCACAAGGGACAACTGGCTAGGCTTACAATGACTTGCAAGGGCAGTTAGCTTAGTATTAACCTATGAACCTAATTGCACTTACTATATCTATGGGCCATAAGGTCTCATTACATAGTGAGCAGCACCACCTTGTGGACGAATAAACAATAAAACGTATATATACAAATATATTTACTGGCCATTACTTTTAGCCAAATGAACTTATCCAAAAAACGGTCCTAATGATATTCATTTATGCCAGGAGGAAAAATACTCTTTGTTCTTTCCTATCCAAAACATGGGATGAGTTTGACTGGGGGGGGGGGGGGGTGCATAATGGTTATGCTATCTCCCTCACAGATACAAGGAACTGGGTTTGATTCTGACCACTGTTTACTGATTAGCCTTAAAATGGTCTGCAGCCTAATACTTACCTATGAACCTATGACAAACTAAAATCACTGCATTTGACTCTACTTATTCTACTAAAAGTGGAAATATCAGGATGGGTCACAGTACATTTGGACAGAGCACTGCAGTTCCTTTTACATGCAAATCACTCGTATATGACAAAACTGCTGATTACAAATGAAGTCGGAACCACACAGAAAGCATATACATTCACAAGGCCATTTACATTACCCATTTAGCTGTAAATAGTACAAAATGCCTGATCCCATAGATTGTGGGAGGTTAACTTGTATAAAAAAAATTCAGTTTTCAGACTAATCTGCAAAATGAGTGAAAAATGCAGGCAAAACAACCAAGGGCTGTTTAACTGAAAGTGCCTGTACATTACCTCAGTGCGAATCCTTAACTGTAGCAAACTGTTGGGCCGAGCATTTTCCCTTATTAAAACTTTACAGGAATCTGGAACCACATTACAAAAATGGTACTAGAGCTTATCAATAACTCATTTGAGTTTAAAAGTGTTTGCAGCTCAAGTATTAAATGATTATCCTCAGATCTAACACGACTGCTGCCAACAGGTCAAAAGTAAACTTCTGGTTTTCCTGTTGGTCCATGCCACAGCAGATTGTAAACAACCTGATTTTTGTAGCTCCTACGCCAACGTTTCTCAAATTGCTAGCTTTGTTAAAAATCTTCCTGATCACTTGAAATCCTTTTGGCTCTGAAAACCTCTGACTTCCACCCTTAGGGTTGAATGAGTCATTGGGACAAAGGAAGGAAACCACTGGTTGAATCCTAGGGATGTGGGGAGGGGAAATTATGAAAATATGCATCTGAAAAACAGATAATCAAAAGTTAAAGATGGAGAGGCATGCATGTTTTTACCACCTACAGGAAACAGAGGAAAAAAAGGCTGTTCATGACTTTAAAATTATGGTATGCAGGCCTTCTGGAAATCTTACCTGCAGGTGCCCCTGCCATGACAGTGAGAGCTGCCACAGATTTAGTGCCAATGTAGTGGCTTTTCACAAGGTAGCGGGCAAGTTCAAGGATTGTAGCAAACTGCTGGCTTAGCACTTTTTGAGCCCACTCGCACACTATTCGGCAAGCTGCAGTCACAACTTCTTCGTCAGCATTATGCAGCTGTCCTGCAGATTCTGTCCCTTCCAACTAAAAAACAGACGAACACTGTCATTATAACACAAATAATAAATTCATAACAATGTGAAAGTTATAGATGTAACCCTTAGCCAGGCTTACAATATGGTGAAACTGCATGAAGAATTACTTTGACATCAAAACTATGTAGCCTGCAAAGAAATCTAGTAAAATCAAAAGAATGTAAACAAGCATCACAAATGTGAATTATTATAAAGACTTAGAAGATCCACAGATGAGGAACAGGGCAACAACTGTCAACCTGAGGAGGAAATAAAAAAAACATTCACCTAGTCAGTAGTAATATGGCTTATGCACATCACAATGCAGTTTTAATTACAAATATATACAAGAGAATCACAGGTAATACTCAATGGCTACTAGAAGTCAACATGCACAACAAATATTACAATTATTTAATCAAAAGAAATGAAGGTAATTTAAACAACCGAAGATGCTTCCATTTCTCATCTCCACTTCAGAAAGCTGCATCCCTATAGTGAATCCCAGCACCTTTGCAATGAATTGGTCACACTTACAAGAAAATATACAACATTTACAGCCTACCATAATGCAAAATGAGGAATGACAGCACTTGAAATGCCAAAAGATTCTGTCATTGGCAGTATATTTCAACATATGCTGCAAAACAAGAAAGTCACCCATCTAAAATGATACTGCACTGGTAACGTACTGCAGGATTTGCAAATGAAGTATAAGCAAGTGAAACACATTACTGTTTTATCACAGACAGTACCATATGCCCAGTTACATTACTACTGGGTCAGCTTTGAAAGTTGTTGCAATACTTAAAACAGTCAAATAGCAATTCATTTTACTTGTGTGGTCTCATAATCCTGTTTGCTTTAATCCACCCCAAAAAAAAAATTCATATGTAAATCGTGGAGTTCTCTATATCCTTGACTACTTTTCCAGGGTCGACCCAAACTCTACTCCAAATACACAACTTATATTACAGTTGAAAGCTTCACAGTGCATTGATTTGCATGTCTTACTATTAAAACTTACTGCCATGTGCTAGCTTATATTTTCATTTTTTTTTAAATCTTTCTACATTCACACTTCCACCCAGTAACAATGATTCCCACTTCATGCACAAATGCAAAAATAGGGGATTTTAATCTCTAACTTTAGTATACCACCAATCCCAAGCTGTCTCTTCAGCAAATTGGTGAACAACTACAGATGTCACACTGTTGCACCTTAACAACTTTTGGAACCCTTACAGCAAACCCATTAAAGCCCCAATGGCCTTACCCACTTTTAACACTATAGGAGTACTCTCAGCCCCTCTAATAGCGATCCTCCAACAGTTCTCTTTTTTCCACTGACCTTTCTAATCCCTTCCCACTGCAGTAATCTTCCATTTTTTTCTTCAGTATTTAAAGGCCAGAACCAATCTGCTCTTTGGCACTGTTCATGTCTATAGCCATCAAGAGTCATTTCTGTTCATTACTTCTCTCTCAAAACCGGGCGGTCACGGTGGTGCAGCGGTTAGGATTGCTGCCTCACAGCAAGAGGTTCTCCAGTTCGATCCTCGGCTGGGGTGCCTTCTGTGCGGAGTCTGCATGTCCTCCCCGTGGTCGCATGGGTTTTCTCCGGATGCTCCGGTTTCCTCACACATCCCAAAGACATGCTGTAGGTGGACTGGACACTCTAAATTGGCCTTAGGTGTGAGTGTGTGCATGTGTGTGCCTTCTGTGGAAGGTTGGGTGCCGGGCTGGCAACTCAACACTGTAAAACTCCACTGCCAATCATGAGCGGACAGGTGGTCCGCTGTGGCAACCCCTAACCGGGAAAAGCCGAAAGAAGAAGAAGACTTCTCTCTCAAAACCATAAAGCTTACACCATATTTATCACTTACATATATTTACAGTTGATGTGCAAACAGTAACTTTTTTGTTTTTTGCCATAATGCCCAGGATTTGCTGAAAAGGGTCCTATACTAGCCCATGCACCTGGGTAACAAATAAATAAATTTACTATGCTATCTGTCCTTCCTTAATCAGCCTTACTTTACTATCTGCATTATTTACCTCATATCTGGTGTTCATACACTAAGCTGTTCTCCCCATGCTTCCTAGATTCTCTTTATAGGTGTCTGGCCTGGAACAGATTACATTAACTCTGTCAAATGGTAATTTGTCGACAGAGCGAAATGCTTAGAAAATTGGTTGTGTACTTTTGATAGAGTGTATGTATGATCGAGTCATGCATACGTCAAAAGGAGGAAGATCAGGTGCAGAACTCGTGTCCATATCAGGTGTTAATGCAAAAAATGTCAGCATTTGGAGGTGGGTGTGTGTGCAGATTACGGTTACAGAAAGGGCTAGGAAAGGGGATACATTTAACATTGTACATATGTGATGCAGTTTACAGTATGTTTCTAAGTGTCTTGTGTAGTGGTAGTGTTATGGAAAGGGTTATTCAAAGCCACCCTTCCTGTCCTTTATAACATCTAATCCTAACCCTAACCCCAACCATAACTCTATATACTGCTTGCAGGAAAAACAGGACATGCAACCATCACACAGAAAACACCCAAGCTGAGAAACAAAACTAATCACTCCACCATTGTTAAAACCCACCAATATGCCCTACGGAAATCCCAATATTGTGTATCATTAGCCATAAAACTGATACACAAGAGACCATCACACAACACAACTGCAATTTCACTGCTTCCACTGGTTCCCTAACCCAGAAGCCCATTAAGGTTTTTCATATTACACATCACAAGGTCCAAAGTGTTCCATTTCTGAAGCAAGAATTTACACTAACTACTCAAATGGAACTTCTATCACTTGTACAGGAACAGTGTACGGCCCACTCACTAATGCTCTACTCTTGCCTTCCAGGAAAATGAATGACTGATAAGCCCCCCCCAATGGAAATGAATGGACTGTGCTTCTCTTGCCTAGTCTAGTGATGCCTGGCACTTGCCCATGGATGAAACAACTGAGCCAAGAGGATACAGGAAGTGTAATCACTAGGAAAACCCTGTAGGAACTTAAAAGAAAAACTTCTGTAATAACATTTACTTTTTAAACAGCAGTTAATACAGTACACAGTTAAGATGCGAAAAAAAAGAAGTTATGTACTCACCTTAACGTTCCATGTTTGTTGTCCTTGATCTCGCCTTCCTTCTTGCTGTTTGGGTTCAAAGCAGACCCTCGGCTCCGACTCGGCCGTATACTATAGCTCGAGAGGTTTTACTGGCTCGAGGCTAGCCCCTATCCCAGCATGTCTAGCAGTAGTTACCCATATCTCGTTTGTGATAACTCAGTACTAGACCATACAATTAGAAAAGAGGTATACTCTATTTTACATATCAGAGGGCACCTACATATAAAGGTGTAACCCATCCGCAAGATTAAGAAGGGGAGACTAGGACTAACCAAAAGGTATGGTAAAAGGAAACCCAGCCAGTACAACCAATAAAAACAAGGGATTCCTCTCAATTCTCCAGGAAGGGGGAAGGAGGGTGGGAAGCAAGAAGGAAGGCGAGATCAAGGACAACAAACATGGAACGTTATGATGAATACATAACTTCCCTATGTTATGTTGTCCATATCTCGCCTTTGTTCTTGCTGTTTGGGACAGCGTCCCCGGCACCTGATTCTTGGGTGGCTCACTGGAAAAAAACTCTTCAGGACCATGGAACCAAAGGATGCCCTGTTCTGGGAGGCCACATCTACTTTGTAATGAGTGATAAAGGTATGAGGATTAGCCCATGTAGCTACCGCACAGATCGAATCCAAAGGCGTCTGGCTTGAAAAGCTATAGAGGTAGCCAAGGTCCTTGTAGAGTGTCCTTTAATTTTCCCTAGAAGTTTTTCTTTACGCGACTTGGAGACATGTTTTTTAGTGTCTGAAAGCTGCTTAGATAAAGCCACCTTTGAGACTACACAACCTTTTTTATTGTCCGCAAAGGATATGAACAATTGGTCAGATTTTCTAAAGTCTTTGGTCCTGTGTAACTAGAAATGTAACTGTCTATGAATGCCCAATTGATGAAGCTTATATTCTGCCTTGTTGCCATGATTGGGGAAGAAAACAGGAAGCTGTATGGATTGATTCAAATTGTAGTCAGAACATACCTTGGGTAAGAAAAGAGGGGTTGGTTCTGAGAGAAACCTGATCTTTATGGAAAATCAAGTACAGGGGACGAATAGATAAGGCTTGTAATTCTAAAACCCATCTAGCTGAGGTAATTGCAACAAAGAAAAGGGCCTTCCAAGTCAGAAATTTGAGCGGACAAGAAGCAGATGGTTCAAAGGGGGGCAGAATCAGAGCGTCTAAAAATAGAAGTTATGTACCCACCATAGCGTTCCATCTGAGTAGTTACACTTCATTTTCTACAACCTGTGGGTATTCGGATCCATATCGGATCCGAGCCGGCAACATTTTATCAAGCATCTGTTCCAAACTCCAAGCTCCTCCCCTTACCCATAATCCCTCACATCTCCTACCTTCCCTCAGATCGAGTTTGCCACTAATCAAACTATTAGCAACTCAATAACACTAACCTAGAACAGGTTCGGGGGAAGGAGGGAGGGACGGTTGCAGAAAATGAAGTACAACTACTCAGATGGAACGTTATGGTGAGTAGAGAACTTCTTTATCTGAAATAGTTAACTTCATTTATCAGCAACCTGTAAGACAGAGTCCCTAGCTACCAAAACTCCTGGGAGGCCCTCATGGAAGGATATTCCTGAGCACCGCAGAGCCAAAGGATGCACTCCCTCTAGAGATCAAATCCAATTTATAATGAGAAATAAATGTATGTGACCTTGCCCAGGTCTCTGCTGCACAGATATCATCCAGAGAAACCCTAGACCAAAAGGCAGCAGAAGTTGCCACAGATCTGGTAGAATGAGCTTTAATAGCACCAAGTGGGGATAGGCCTTTATCTCTATAGACTTGCAGTATACATTGTATAATCCATCTAGCTAAGCAGACCCTGGAAATGGCCTTGCCCAAAAAGGGCCTGGAAAAGGACACGAATAAGTGGTCAGACTTACGGAATTGTTTAGTCCTGTGTAAAGAGAAACGAAGCTGTCTATGAACATCTAGCAAATGCAGCTTATATTCACCCTTGTTCTGGAAATTTGGAAAGAACACAGGCAGATTAATCATCTGGTTAATATTAAATTCAGAAGCAACTTTCAGTAAGAAAGAAGGGTTCGTATGAAGCAAAACCCTGTCTCTATGAAAGATCAAGTAAGGGGGCACAGCAGACAAAGCCTGGATCTCAGAATCCCTTCTAGCCGAGGTAATGGCCACTAGAAAAGCTGTCTTCCAGGACAGGAATTTCAAATCTACTGACACTGCTGGTTCAAATGGGGGTGCCACCACCTGTAGAACTAGAGTAAGGTCCCAAAGAGGGACAGAATTCTTAACCGGGGGATGCAAAAGAAAAGTACCTTTTAGAAAGGCCTTGCACAATCTCAAAGAGGCCAGAGCATTCAGATTTTCGCCGACATGAAAATTAGATATGGCTGCCACTTGTACTTTCACTGAAGAGGAACTAGCCCCTTGTTGGAAAATATAGGACAAAAATTCCAACACTGCAGGAATTGGGGCTGTAAATGGATCTAGGTTTCTCTAAGAAGCCCAAATAGAGAAGCGTTTCCATCTGCTGTGATAAACATTCCTAGTGGAAGCTTTGTGGGATGCCACCAGAATACTCTTTACTGAAGATGATAGACCGGTAGTCCTAGCGATCAAGGGAACTGGAGCAACCAAGCCGTCAGCTTGAGGCTGTCCAGATCGGGTGGACTGATGCCTGAAGGATGAGAGATGAGATCCGGGCAGGGATCCAGAATCCGTGGAGGAGTTACAGCATGAGACCAGAGGAAGGGGAACCACACTTGACGAGGTCAGAACGGGCAATGAGGATCACTTTTCACCCTAGTCGGTAAGCTTTCTGAAGAAACTTCGGAATGATAGGTAGCAGGGGATTGGCATACAGTAACCCGGGAGGCCAAGCATGGATGAGAGCGTCTCTGGGGGAGTCCCCTGGTGAGGGGATCAGAGAGAAGAACTCACTGCACTTCGCATTGGAAGGAGATGCGAAGAGATCGCAGCAAGGGTGACCCCACGCAAGGAAGATTTCCTCTGCTACTGACTCTTTCAGAGACCACTCATATGGCATTAGAATAGCCCGACTCAGTCTGTCCACTAAAATGTTGGAGCGTCCCGGGATGTGCGTTGCAATCAGGAACCGACTGGTAGAAATCACCCACTCCCGCACTCTCATGGCCTCGCGGCAGAGAGGGTAAGATCTGGTCCCTCCTTGTTTGTTGATGTACCAGACAACAGACATGTTTGTCTGACTGAACTGCAATCACCTCCGGGGAAGAACAGCATGAAAGGCTTGCAATGCTAAATGCACTGCCCTCATCTCCAAAACATTGATATGCAATCTGGTCTCAGTCTGGGACCATGTGCCTTGGACCGTCCTTCCCAAAAAGTGCCCCCCCCCACCCGAGCTGGGAGGCGTCCGTGGTCACTGTGGCTTGGGTTGTTAAGAATGGATGACCTGCCAAGATTTCCAGCAACTGGAGCCACCAAAGAGGAGAAATCTTGCAGGCTCTGTTGATCCGTATAGGGTAGTCCATGGGGAGGTCTAACCAAGACCACTGAAGCACCCCCGTGTGAAGGCACGCACATGGAAGAATTGAAATTGCTGTGGCCATGGAGCCTAGGGCTCAGAGAACATCGCTCGGCATTGGCGTCCTGGGGCCGAGGATTATTGACACATGGACCCATAGGTTCTGGACCCTGTCCTGAGTGAGAAAAACTTACAACAGTAGAGTGTCCAACCATGCTCCTATGAATTCCAAGGTCTGTGTCGGGTTCAAGCGGGGCTTGGAGATGTTGATGGTAATCCCTAGATTGACTGCAAGATGCAGGAAGGAGTCTCTGGCCATGCAAAGTAGATGCTTGGTGGCAGCAGTGAGGAGCCAATCGTCTAGGTAAGGAAACAACTGAATTCCCAGAAGTCTCAGGTGAGCCGCTATGACTGCCATAACCTTGGTAAACACCTTGGGGGCTGTGGTGAGACCGCAGGGTCGGGCTCTGAACTGGAAATGATTGGCTCCCAGCCGGAAGCGAAGGAATCTCCTGAAGCTTCTGCCAATTTTGATGTGGTAGTAACAGTCCTGGAGGTCTATCGAGCATATCCAGTCGCATTCTCAGAGGTAAGGTAGAATGGACTTCAAGGTGACCATCTGGAATTTCTGCTTGGCTATAGACAGGTTCAGGGTTGACAGGTCCAATATGGGTCTGAGGTCCCCCGTCTTTTTTGGCACTAAAAAGAACCTGGAGTAAATGCCTGATCTGGACTGATCTGGGGGGACCGGTTTGATGGCCCGATTGTAAAGCAGCTTTGAAATTTCGTGCGCTGCGGCCTCACTTTTAGCAGGTGGAACATCCAGGAGGCGCTTTGATTGGATGGGTGGGGCAATGAACGGGATGGAGTATCCTATGGATATTATTTGTAGCACCCAACGGTCCGTTGTAATGGACTCCCAAGCAGTTAGGTGCAATGACAATCTTCCCCCACTCTCTCTAGTGTAGGACAGTCGGGCAACCCCTCAGGGTTGCTGAGCGGGTCTGTCCGAGAAGGTCTCCCTTGACACAAAGTTTCTCGGGCCACCCCTGCCTCTGGGGCAGCATCTGTCTTGTCCCCCCTCTGCCTCTAGGGGATGAGTTGTCCTGAGTGTCCCGGGAAAACTGAGATTTTTCGGAACCACAATTTCATCTGCCCTCTCTGATTCCTAGAAAAGGATCTTTGAGGACTAGAGAAGCAGATTCCGACGGCAGACAGAGTCTTCTCATCCTTCTCACTCTGGACCAGGGTGTCAAGAACTGTCTTCCCAAACAGGGAGGAACCATCAAAGGGAGCATATGTGAATGACGCCTTGAAGAGGTCCGCGAATTGACAGAGTCTGAGCCAAGCGTGCCGCCTCATAGCTACGCTGGTCCCAGCCGCCCTAGCCGCTCCTTCTGTGGCATGGGAAAGAAGATGCCTGGACGTGTTCGAAACTGATTTGAGAGTCAACATTTTCATCAAGAACAGTCGCTTGTCCTCTAGCAACAAAGACTCTGGGGGCGAAACAGCGAATTCCATGACTAGATCTCGCTGGAGTCGAATGACGTGTGCCAAATAATTCAGCGCTCATATGGAAAATATCGCTGAAGAAAAGACTCGCTTCCCAAAGTGATTCACCGCCCTAGACTCTTTGTCTGGAGGGTGGACCGAAGAACTTTCCTGAGCCAGTTCTCTCTTGGTGGCAGCTGCCACCACCATAGCATCCACAGGAGATCCCTTGTACCAGGCCTGTCTGTCTGTGGGAGGAGAAAGGATCCTGTCTGGGCGTTTGGGTATTAGCTCTATGGTGTCAGGTTCCTTCCATGCCCACGTGGTAATAAGATCCACTAATGGATCTGCAGGAGGGGACACCCAGGATGTAGATGGGCCCGTGCCAAAGGCCTCCAGGAATACTGACTCGTCCGTAGAGGGTTTTGGGGCTGATCAACCTCCCCTCTGACGGAGGATTTCCATGATGTTTCCAAAGGAGGCATCCTCGGGAGGTGACCTGGGGGAACCCTCACCTTCATCCAAGTTCAGTATCTTCTGTGAGGGACTCGGGGAGTCCATGTGCCTCCTCTTACATGAATGCTTACAGGGGGGCCTCCTCAGTGGGACTCTCTGAAGAGGGCTCCTAAGTCACGGGGGGTTCCATGATGGGATCCATCTGGGGGTCTTCTAGCTTGTCCCTGGGACAAGCTGATGGGAGTGGTGATCAAATCCACGGGAGCCTGGGCGGAGTCCGAGGCAATGGACTGGGGTCTCAATCTCTGGGAGAGAACCATCTCCACCATGTCGAAGGCCAAAGGAGAGCGCAACTCCTTGGCAACCAGCAAGGAAAAAGTTCTCCCCGGCTCCATCGTGAGGATCGGTGCCGAGGCCAAGGTAGCCAGGATTCCAAAGGAACGACTCAGATCCGACAAAGTCGGAACCGAAGACATCTCCGTTCCCTCGGATCCTGCTCCCTGTTCTCAGCCCTGAGAGTTGCCCGGAACTGAACAAGTCTGATCTGAGGAACTCAAGGTAATGGCCGGCGTCGAGTTTGGAGGAACCGTCGGCGCCGACCCCCCCCGCTCCAAGGATCCATAAACCCCAAAACCACAGGTCGGATCGGGGAAGGAAAGATAGGATGGAAGAAGGGCATAGAGGTCCCCTCTCCAGCCGGAGAGGAGCCTGGCAAGACTCCTATTTGGATTTGGGTCCGAATGAATCTCTACATCATCCTGTCCACATCAAGCTTCGATAGATTCCGAGTCGACTGCGAGGAGGCGACTGACTCTGATCTGGCCCTGTGAGACGACCTCGAAGAAGGCCTCTGGTCCGAAGGCTCCTTTGGCTCTGGGGAGAACCTTGGGGAATGGAGCCGAGGAGAAGTGGTCTTAATTTTTGAAGGTGGACTGGGAAATGGCTCCCGCTCCGGAGATCGCGTGCGGTGCCTTTCTGCCCTTTTCTCTTTTTCCCTCTTGTCCTTATCCTTTGATTTAGTCCCCGTCTCCGCAGGCTTAGAGGGAGGTTGAGTCCCAGCCTGGGGGGGGGGGGGGGTTGGTTGGCTACTGGAGCCGATGTCGAGGCCATCGTGTCTAAAGCAGAAATTGGTAGCAGGCCCTTAGCTACCAGTTTCGCCTTCCTCTCTTTTAAGGCCCTGGGGTTGAACCCTGCACACACACTAAATGGCAGACTAAGGTGGGGAACGCCCAGGCAAATAACACACAGACTGTGGCCATCAGCCGATGAAAGCTTGTGGCCACACTCTGCATTTTTTAAATGTTGGTTTTGCCTGGTCAGCCATAAACACACTCCACTCATAAACCAGAAAAGCACACACACAAGGGTTGGTTAGGCATACTCTACCTCAAAAATACAAACTTTCTAAACTATTTTTTTTAACCAACGAAGGGGAGGAAGGGTTGCTCACAAACAATTACTCTCACACACTAAATATATATACCAGAAGTTCTACTTACTACACCCAACTTGGAGCTATAGAGACCATGACGGGTACGTATACAGCAGCAAATGAGATCTAGGGGAAGATAGGAGATGTGAAGGTTTATGGGTAAGGGGAGGAGCTTGGAGCAGTTGCTTGATAAAATGTTGCCGGCTCGGATCCGATATGGATCCGAGTACCTACAGGTTGCAGATAAATGACGTTAACTACTTCAGATCTAAATTTAGATCTGAGGGGGGGGTTCTCTTATTGGAGGTCTTAAGAGGGTAGTACCTCTTAGGAATGCCTTACTTAACCTATGGGACATGATATTGGAGCCCATTTCTCCCATATGGAAATTAGAAATGGCAGCTAACTGAACCCGGATAGTAGCTGCAGCTGCTCCTCACTCAAAAGTTTCAGCAAGAAATTCAAGAATCTTTGAAATGGGTGCAGTAAAGGGATCAACCCAATTTTTGCCTGCCCAACAAGTGAACCTCTTCCATTTACTAGCATAAAGTTTCCTAGTAGTGGGCTTATGGGAAGAAAATCAAAATGTGTTGAACTGCCGGAGAAACATCGGGAAGCCTGGCCAAGACTGGAAGTGGAGAAACCAAGCTGTGAGCTTGACAGTTTGAATGGAAGGATGGAGAGCCCTCGACTGATGCATCAAAGGATCTGGCGCTGGGTCCAGGATCCAAGGATCCTCCTGCAGGTGAGGCCAAAGGAATGGGAACCATATTTGACAAGGCCAGTAAGGGATAATGAGGATTAACTTGCAATCCAACGAATGTGCTTTCTGAAGAAAGTACAATTGTCTACACTTACCATAAATGTAGATGCTCGAGTGTATTCACTGTTGCAGTCATCACACTTGGGTTATCTGCTTGCAGTCAGCCCTAATGCCAGAGACTTAGTATTTTTTCGTCAGTTGCTGTCGCTCTAAGACTGACATCAGGTCGTCAGGGGTATGAAAACAGGCAGCCAAATGCCATTACATCAGTTTTTCTTGCCCCAAATGTCGGGAGCCCCCCAAATAGGGAGCTAGGTTAAGGTGGGGAAAACACCACCAGTAAAAAGTAAATACCAATACCAATACCGCTGAAAGGGGTGAGTAATAGACATAGAGAGGAGAGAGAGAGAGACAAGGGGGCCTGAGGGAGGGAAACCAGGACTGCAACAGTGAATACACTCGAACATCTACATTTATGGTAAGTGTACACAACTGCACTGTGTTCTTCGTGTTTCACTGTTGCAGTCATAACACTTGGGTAGACTGTCAAAGCTGAAAAAGGGTGGAAGCAGTCAAGAAGAGTTGGGGCCGGCTAGCATGCCTTGCAGGACTGCTGTTGCAAAACCTGCCCTGGATATGGAAAAGATAGGCAGGTGGTAATGCTTGGTGAAGGTGTGTACAGAACTCCAGGTGGCAGCTTCCAGGATGTCCATGGTAGGGACTCCCCTGAGGAATGCTGTAGAGGTAGAAGTTGCCCTAGTGGAATTTGTTCTGACCCAGAGGGGTTGGTTTTCCATGGTGCTTGTAACAGAAATGGATGCAGTGTGCTATCCATTTGGAAATTGTTTGTTTTGAAATGGCCTTGCCCTCTGCCCCTGGTGCAAAGCTGACTAGTAACTGGTCAGACTTCTTGAAGGGCTTAGTCCTATCAAGGTAGAATCTGAGCTGTCTGTGCACTTCCAAGGAGAGCAGGATCCTTTCTCCTTTACTTTGAGGATTAGGGAAGAAAGTTGGCAAATGGATAGATTGGTTGACAGCCACACTGGACACCACTTCAAGCATAAAGGAAGGGTTAGTCCTGAGGGAAACCCGGTCAGCATGGAAAATAATGAAGGGTTCCACAGCCATAAGTGCATGTAGCTCAGACAATCTTCTAGCTGAAGTGATGGCCAGAAGCAAGGCTGTTTTCCAAAAGAGAAATTTTAACTCTGCTGACTCTGCAGGCTCAAAGGGGGAAGTGTGAGCTTTTCCAGTACAATGTTAAGGTCCCAAGCAGGGTAGGTGCTCTCCTTGGCAGCCGTAAGTTGTTTGCCACCTCAGGAACTGTTTAATAAGAGGGTGAAAGAAGAGAGGTGGCTCAGTGTTGTAATGAGCCAAAATGGCAGAGGCATGGATCTTAATGGAGGAGAAGGATAGGCCCCTGTGGAGTAGATTATCTAAGTAATCCAGGATTACATGCAGGGAGGGCAAAGTTGTGTCCTCTCCTTTAGACTGAATCCAGGAGCAGTACCTTTTCCACTTATCAGCATAGGATTTCCTTGTACTGGGTCTTCTGGCTTCAAGAATGACGTCCAGCACCTGCTTGCTTGGAGAATTCAAGGAATAAGCCAAGCTGCATGTTTTAGGGTTTGCAGTTGCAGATGCAAGATCTGTCCCCCCCTGCTGAGAGAGCAGGGTTGGGTTCTGGTGTAGGTGCCAGGGTGGCACCGGTGACAGGCTGCGCAGGAGTGGGTACCAGTGCTGGCGTGGCCAGTCCAGGGCAATCAGAATTGTCCTTGGTCTGTCCTGTCTTATCTTGAGCAATACTCTTGAGAGAAGGGGCAGAGGGGGAAAGGCACAAATTGAGAGATTTACCCACTGAAAGGATAGGGCTATCCACTTTCCAGGCCCTGCTGTGAGGTGTCCTGGTGCAGAATTTGTGATTGCAGGGGAAGGCAAAGAGGCCCACCTCTGGGGTCCCCCATTTCTGAAACAGAAGGTTGAAGGTGCTGGGCTCTAATTGCCACTCGTGTGGGTCTAGGAGATTTCTGCTTAAGTCGTCTGCCAGTGAGTTTTGTTTGCCTGGCAGGAATTGAGCTTGCAGATGGACCTACATGTCCAAGGCCGTGTTCCACAGGGCCATGGCTAGCCTGCAGAGTGGGTTCCCCCTGCTTGTTGATGTACCACATAACTGTGGTGTTGTCTGTTTTTATTAGCAGGTATCCTGGTGGGAGTAGGGATCTGAAAGCTGTCAGAGCATGCTGCTCAGCTAGCATCTCTTTTTGGTTGATGTGCAGATGAATTTGACTTGGGCTCCAGTGGCCATGAATGCACTTGCCATCCATGTGTGCCCCCCGGGCATAGTCTGATGCGTCTGTGGTTAGGATCTGGGTGGTGTGGGGTTGAGTAAAGGGCAGTCCCTTGTTGTGGTTGCATGCTGCTGCCCACCAAAAAAACTCTGTCCTTAGACAGGGTATGATAGGCATGACGGTTTCCAGGTCCTAAGAATGCTGGCACCAAAGATTTTTTAAGTACCATTGAAGTTTCCTCATATGCAGTTTGGCATATGGAATTAGTAGGATGCATGAGGCCATGAACCCTAGGGCCTGCAGGATTTTCCTTGTGGATAGCTGGGTTCTCGTGGCCATTTGAGTAAAATAGTCTGTCAGATAGGCTTGTTTTTCTGGAGTGAGGAATGCCATCTGGGATGCTGTGTCCAAGCTTGCTCCCAGGAATACTATCTTTTGACTGGGTACTAGTTTTGATTTCTTTTCATTGATGATGTACCCCAGGGAGGTTAGAAGGTTTTATTTACAAATGTCAGGTGCTGCAAGTGTATTTCCTGACTGTCTGCCTGAATCAGGCAGTCGTCCAAGTATGAGTAAATTTGAATATTTCTCTGTCTGCAGTAAGCAATGGCTGGAGCTAGGCATTCTGTGAATACTCTGGGAGCAGTGGATAAGTCAAAGGGAAGTGCAGAGAACTGATAATGCATAGATCCTGCCCTGAAGCGTAGATATTTCCTGCATGACTCCCTTATACGGATGTGCAGATAAGCTTCTTTTAAGTCTATGGTGACTAACCAGGCATCTTTGGCTAGCATAGGTAGAAGCTGCTGCAGGGTGAGCATTTTGAGTTTTTGTACCACCAGGAAGGTGTTGAGAATCGAAAGATCAAGGATTGGGTGCCAAGTGCCCTCTTTTCTGGGTACCAGGAAAAGCCTGGAATAGAATCCTTGACCTATCTGTTCCACAGGAACAGGTTGAATTGCCCTTACAGAGAGCAGGGATTGAACTTGGTGTTGTGCCTCTGCCCACTTGTTTGGAGGAAGGTCTGGGAACCCTTTTGGGGTTGGCAGTGAGTGGTAGTAAAATCTGTACCCCTGGGATACAATGTTGAGGACCCATCTGTCTTTGGTGATGGAAATCCATTTTTTTGCATGAAGGGCTAGTTTTCCTCCTAGGGGCACAAGCAGTTGGGCAGAGGTTGGGAGTGGAGTTGAGAAGTCATTGGGAATTCTTTCCGTAAGGGGGTGGCTTAGCACTCCCTGCTTTAGAGGTGGAGGCACTCCATTGCTTAGCTCTCTGCATACCCTGAGACTGTAGTCTGGGAGGTCTGTTTCCCCTGGGTCTAGTTAGAGATAGCCTTGAGGGGGCTGGAAAGGACCAATGTTTCGAGGAGCAATGCCTACTGAATCTAGGAGGCTGTACTTGCAAGAATTCTTTGACTGTCTGCATAGATTTAGCTTCTTCTTCCATCTTTTTAAGAACCTATTCTACTTTGGTGCCAAACAGATTGTCCTTGTTCAAAGGAGTGTCTAATAACTTTGATTTGACATGGTCTGGCAAGGCTTGCCCCTTAAGCCTAGCATGCCTTCTCAGTACAGAACCAGTGACTGCTGCTCTGCAAGATGCTTCTAGGGTGTCAAAGCCACACTGTAAAATATGCTTGCTGACCTGGCTTGCAGAATGCATAAGCTTTTGCAATTCTTTATTTTCTGTAGTCTGTAATGTAGCTATATTTTGCTTAATAAGTTCCATAATATGTTGTTGGTACTTCAGCATATGAAACTGAATTCAAAGCCCTAATGGCGAGAGTTGCAGAGGTATATACTTTCTTACCCCATCTGTCCAAAGCTCTGGAATCCATGTCCGAAGGGTTGGGAGTCTTAGTTGTAGTTACTTTGATACCTTTAGGCCCCTGGGAAATGACCTCTGGGTCAGAAGGATTTTTGAAAAGGAATTTGTGAGAGTCAGGTACGCTGTAGTACCTGTCTGGCTTCCTAGGAGCAGGAGGCAAAGTATAAGGAGTAAGACTGGATTCCATAAAGACATCATCAACAACTTCCAGGACTGAGGGTATTGCTAAAGGCCTATGCTGTGGTAAGCCTAGAAATCCTCTGAGTCTCTTTTTGGACTGAGGATAGACTTGGCATTCCCAATGGAAATGCTCTCTTAAAGTATGTAAGGTTTCACCAAAAGAAAAATCCTGTGGAGGAGAGACAGAGGGGATGGATTCCTGTGCATCTGAATCCTCAAGCAGATAAGGGCATGTCTTCATAATCAGAACCATCAGAGTCGTCGGACTTGGTCTGTTGAAGCTGCTGGGGACTGATCTCTTTTTCTCTTAGCAGGGGAAGGCTGACTTCCCCTAAAAAGCATAATAAGGTCTTCTGCCATTCTGAGCATTTGATGTTATGGCAAGGGAGCAGATGCATGCACTTTGGTCATCAGTTTTCTAGGTGTAGCACGTACTTTTGGCCTTAGAAACTCTGTAGTTTTAGACAGAACTGAAGTTATCAGTTTGTGTCGAACATCAGTAGTGCGAAGAACTTCTTCAGATGCCGGTGACTGCTCAGTGGCTCTGGACCCATCCAAGGTAGAGACATCCGCAGGTTCCATAGTCGAAGAAGAGTCTCGCGGCATGCCAGACTCCGAATGGGTCTCAGTAGAGGCTTGTGAATCCACTGAAGTGGGCATCAGGGACTGCGAAAACGCCTCACTGAATACTGGCGACTAGCTTAACGGAAGCATCGTCGGCAGCTTTGGACTTGTGCAGTCTGTCTCTGTCTTTATCCTTACGTTTTTTCGGAATATCGGTAGTTGGATGGCTTAACAAAGCCATTTCAGAATATGATCGAGAATGAAAGTATTTAGTGACAAAAAGGGCCTGACGATGAATGGTTTGGGCATTGAACAAGGCACAAAACCGACAGCGAGGTACGTTGTGGTCTGGGCCTAAACAGGTGATGCAGTAAGAATGTAAATCTCTGTGTGGTATTCGGTTTCCACAGGCAAGACAATTGTTAACTTTTTCTGACATCGGTTAGAACAAGAAAAAAGGATTCCCAACAGGGCACTTAGCTTTAGAAGACTTCAGGATGATTCAATTCGTAAACGAAAGCTCAGGTAGTGGTCGACCGGCACTCGTGCGAACTGCTTCTGGCTCCTCGGCAAGAAAGACTGATGTAATGGTGTCGGCTGCCTGTTTTTATACCCCTGATGACCTGACGTCAGTCCTGGAGTGACAGCAACCTATGCAGAAATAGTAAGTCTCTGGTATTTGGGCCGACTCAGGGCTACCTGCAGGCAGATAACTCAAGAGTGATGACTGCAACAGTGAAACATGAACGTCCTTGGGGATCAGGCGAAAGGGTGGAAAAGCGCAGACCAGTCCTGGGGGCCAATCGTGACTTGGGTGACTGTCTCAGTGGTGGGACTAGGGCAAAGTAGCTGCTGCACTTGTTGAGGGGGGTGGCAAACAGATCACAGTATGGCTGGTCCCATTTGTGAAAAATCAAGTCCGCAACGTCCTGTTTCAGGGACCACTCATGAGGCATCAGAATAGCCTGGCTGAGTTTGTCCGCTATCACGTTGGATTTCCCCGGGATGTGCATTGCAACCAGAAAGAGTTGGGAAGACATCGCCCATTGCCAAACTCGTAAAGCCTCTTGACACAAGGGGTAAGACCTGGTTCCACCCTGTTTGTTGATGTGCCAAACTACCGACAAATTGTCCGTCTGAATTGCTATAGTTCCTGTAGGTAGAGAGTCCTGAAGTGCTTGCAATGCCAGAAGCACAGCTCTCATCTCCAGGACATTGATGTGCAAGTGGTACTCATGTTCCTGCCAAGTCCCTTGAACAGTCTGTCCCAGATAATGCCACCCCCCAATCTGGGAAGTGTCCATGGTCACTGTGGCTACAGGTTAGGGGGGGTAGAAACGGCCTGCCTATTGTTACCATAGGGGAGTGAAGCCACCACTCCAGATCCTTTTTGCAGGATTCTGTGATCAGAATCTGATGCGACATGGGTAAATCCTGGAATGACCATTGTGCAAAGGAGGAGCCACTGCAGAAATCTCATGTGGAAGTGAGCCATAGTGACCAGAGTTGACTGCCGCTGCCATAGAACCCAGAACCTTGAGGACAAATCTTGCCTGAATTCTCTTTTTTGTCAACAGCAATGCAACTTGGCGACGGATCGTTAATACTCTTTCCTGAGGCAGCTTTGCTATCATGGCCCTTGTGTCTAAATCTGCCCCTATAAAGGTAATATATTGGCAAGGCAACAAGGCAGACTTTTTGTAGTTTAAGGTGATCCCCAGTTGAGAACAAAAGCAAATTGTGGATTCCCCTTGCCTTGATTAGCTGATGCTCGGTGGTGGCAGTAAGGATCCAGTCGTCTAGATATGGAATCACCTGGAATCCTAGATGCCTCAGGTGAGCCATAACTACTGCCATGCATTTGGTGAACACCCTCGGGGCTGTGGTGAGACCAAAGGGCAGCGCACTTAACTGATAGTGACTGGCTCCCAGCCAGAAGAGTAGATACCCTCCTTGACCGTCTGTCCATTTTTATGTGGTAATATGCATCCTGGAGATCGATAGAGCACATCCAGTTCTATTGTCCCAGAAAGGGAAGAATGGACTGCAGTGTTACCATCCGGAACTTTGTTTTCTTGACTGATTTGTTCAGCCTGCTGAAATCCAATATGGGTATCCAGTCCCCTGTTTTCTATGGAACTAAAAAGAACCTTGAGTAAGTTCCGGATCCGATTTGGTCTGTAGGGACTTCCTGGATGACTCTTTTTCTAAGCAACCTTTGAACCTCTAGGTTTGCTTGATCTCGAAGATTGGGCAGAACATCTGGGATAGAGTGTTGTCTTTTTGATAAGGGAAGTTGGGAAAAGGGGATGTTGTAACCTCCAGATATTATCGATAGTACCCATGTGTCTTCTGTGATTGTCTGCCAGGCTTTTGGGTACAAGGATAATCTCCTCCCAACTGTCTCTGGAGTCGGACAGTCGGGCCTTCCTTCAGGAGCATCTGTCACACTGATTCTGTGGACCCCCCTGCCACAAGACCATCGTCTTCTGTTATTCCCCCCTCTGCCCATGGGGGAAAATCTCCACGTGTGTCAGGCGAAGCTCCCTGGGATTTCCGGAACCACATCTATTTGCTATTCTGACCCTTAAGATAAGGCCTAGATGAAGCAGAAAAATGTACTCCCATGACAGAGAGAGTTTTGTCATCCTGTTCACACCTGGTAAGAGTCTCTTTAACCTGCAGCCCGAATAAGGACGAGTCTTCAAAGGGGGCGTTGGCAAAGGAAGACTTGAAGGGCTCTGCAAAATGACAAAGGCGCATACAGGAGTGTCTGCGTTAGGCCACCCCTGTGCCTGCCACCCTGCACGCCCCATTAGCTGCTTAAGAAATTAGCCGCATGGAGGAGTTGACCACCGAAGTCAAGGTTGCAAGCTGAGAAGCTGCCTTGTCCGAGGCTCCCGCAGCTGTAGGATCCTGAAAGGCATCTCCTAACTCTTTGAGGAGATCCCTTTGAAGCCTTGTAAAGTGGGACAATTAGTTCAGCGACCGGAGTGTAAAAGTCGCTGAAGAAAACATACGCTTCCTATATCTGTCCATCGTACCAGACTCTCTATTTGGCGGATGGACAGATGAGGAAGTTTCTGCTAATTCCTTTTTGGTGGCTGCTGCCACCACCATAGCATCAATGGCAACACCTTTGGATAAGGTGGCTCTGTCTTCAGGGGCTGTTATGAATTTATTGGGCCTCCGCGGAATTGGTTCCATCGTGCCACGTCATTTGATTCACTACGTGCAATAGTGGGTCGAAAGGAGGAGATACCCAAGAGGTGGAGGGTCAGGAACCGAATGCATCCAGGTACACTGACTAGTCTTCAGAAGGGGCAAGGGACTTCCAGTGACCCCTCTGTCTAAGGATTTCTAAGATGTCTGAAAAAGAGATCTTCAGAGAGGGACCGTGGGGACCCTTCTGAATCATCCAAGTCTGTGTCTGATGTCAAGGACTCAGGGGAGTCCACATGCTTCCTCTTGCAAGTCCTCTTCCGAGGGACCTCCCCTGAGGGATGCTCAAGGGAGGTTTTGGAAGAGGTGGGATCGTCCAATGGGGCGTCCTGGAACATGGGTTCTGTACGCTTGGGACGGAGGAGGGGAGGTTCGGAGGCGGACACCAGCACCGAAGGCAAAGGAGCCAATGGAGCCGAGGGTGGAGCTGTCTCAGCAGACAGCACGCTCATCACCTCGAAGGCATCACGGTCCTGACCCAAAAGAGACTCCGGCTCCAAAGAAGCCGGAGACTTCCTCCGAACCGATGGCTCCGAGGCCGATGTAGGAGCCGAGCTGGCTTATGCTGAAGCTCCGAGAGGGAGAGTAGGGCCAGACAAGGGAGTGTCACCCCGACAGATCCCTCGACAGAAGGGGGTATCGAGGAGATCGGAGCAGTAGTCAGAACCGAAAGACCAGAGAAGGTTACTGGAACCGACGATTCCATCACTACAACTTCCATACACTCCATCTCCGAGCTCAGAGGAGTCGGAGGAGGAATCGAGATAGGTGTTGGTTGGGCTGTCAGCACCTTTTCCGTCTGGGATGGGCCCGAAAGTATTTTAGCTAATGCTGGTTTCCTAAGAAGCCTCCTCACCACCCTCTCCACATCATCATCTGAGAGGCTCCTAGATGATTGAGAGGAATGGGTTGAAGACTGATGACTGCCTGCCACAGATTGTAATAAAGGAGACTGTAGAGCAGACCGTACTGGTTCCAAGGCAGGAAACCTGGATCGCTTAGGAGACCTTACTGGCTCTGAAACAACAGATGGAACTGTAGGAGAGAGTGTCTTGTCGGAACTGAAAGTCGGGTCCAACCTAGCTTGTAACTTGTCCTTCTCTTTAGACGGATCCGAAATCGGAGCCGAAGAGGATGAAGGCTTGGGTTTTTCCAGTTCTTTTGCTGGTTGAGTCCCCCTCCATAGCAGCATCAAAAAGGCCCTTCAGTAACCCTCTTAAGATTAATTTGTTCTTTCTTTCCTGCAGGACTCGTGAACTGCATGGCAAATAGAACAAGAATCTTGCAGGTGAACAGGCCCTAAACAATATACGCAACTAGTGTGCCAGTCCGTAAGGGACATCTTTTGACAGCACGAATCACACTTTTTGAAACCAGAAGGTTTCTATTCCTTGGCAGTATCGTTCGACATAATGTTGAACAGCACTACCTAAAGCAAGACAGTGAAAAAACACACTACTAACAAGATAACTAGCCAATACAGACAAAAAAAAAAAACTTTTTTTTTTTTCCTTACAGACAGAAAGAAGAGAAGGGGGAGAACCTCTAAGTTAAATGGCAAACTCCACACCTAAGGAGAGCCTCTAACTTAAACGGCAACTCCTTAAAACTTAAAGGAAGGCAAGAAAAATGAAGAACCCTCTAAGTTAAATGGGTTTAGAAGAGGGAAAAGGGCCACAGAGAAAAAAAACAGTTAGTCCACAACAAAAGCAAGTCACTCGGACGGGATAGGGAGGGGTAGAAATACGAAGAACAAGTACTGTTAACAAGTTAGATAAGATAAGCAAGAAATTTTTCTTCAAAAATATAAGAGAGAGAAAAACATTTAGCCTGAGTCAGTATCCGCAATCTCGACGCTGCAAGTGGCAAATGAGATCTGGGTAACTACCACTAGGCATTGTGGGATAGTGGCTAGCCTCGAGCCAGTAAAAGCTCTCGAGCTATAGTATACGGCTGATTCGGAACCAAGGGTCGGCTCTGAATCCAAACAGCAAGAATGAAGGTGAGATATGGACAACATAACATCAAGCCATTATATGCAAATTACTTCTTCTTTCGGCTGCTCCCGTCAGGGTTCGCCACAGCAGATCAACTGTTTTCATTTCTTTCAGTCCTCAGCATCTTGCTCTGTCACACCAACCACCTGCATGTCTCCTCTCTCACCACATCCATACACCTTATCTTAGGCCTTCCTCTTTTCCTGTTACCTGGCAGCTTCATCCTTAGCATCTTTTTCCCAATATACTCTGCATCCCTCCTCAGCACATGTCCAAACCAACGTAATTTTGCCTCTCTGGCTTTGTCTCTAAACTTTCCAACCTGGGCTGACCCTCTAATATACTTATTCCTAATCCTGTCCATCCTCATCACACCCAGTGCAAATCTTAACATCTTCAGCTCTGCCATGTCAAGCTCTGACTCCTGCCTTTTTGTCAGTGCCATTGTCTCCAACTCATATAACATAGCTGGTCTCACTACCCTCTTGTAGACTCTCCCTTTCACTCTTACTGGTACTCGTCTGTCACAAATCACTCCTGACACTCTTCTCCACCCACTCCATCCTGTCTGTACTCTCTTCTTCGCCTCTCTTCCACACTCACCATTACTCTGAACTGTTGATCCCAAGTATTTAAACTCATCCACCTTCGCCACCTCTACTCCCTGCATCCTCACCACTCCTCTATCCTCCCTCTCATTCACACACATATATTCTGTCTTAGTCCTGCTGACCTTCATTCCTCCTCTCTCTAGAGCATATCTCCACCTCTCCAGGGTCTCCTCCACCTTTTCCCTACTCTCACTACAGATCACAATGTCATCTGCAAACATCATAGTCCACGGGGACTCCTGTCTAATCTCGTCTGTCAACCTGTCCATCACCATTACAAATAAGAAAGGGCTCAGAGCTGAATCTTGATGTAATCCCACCTGCACCTTAAACGCATCGGTCACTCCCACCGCAGACCTCACCGCTGTCACACTACACTCATACATATCCTGTACCACTCTTACATACTTCTCTGACACTCCCGACTTCCTCATACAATACCACAACTCCTCTGTAGGCACCCTGTCATATGCTTTCTCTAAATCCACAAAGACACAATGCAACTCCTTCTGACATTCTCTGTACTTCTCCATCAACACTCTCAAAGCAAACATCGCATCTGTAGTGCTCTTTCTTGGCATGAAACCATACTGCTGATCACTAATCATCACCTCCCTTCTTAACCTAGCTTCCACTACTCTTTCCCATAACTTCATTATCTGCAAACTACATTCTCTCCTCCTCCCTCCATCATCACATTCCATAGAACCATTAACTCTGCCAGAAAAGGATTTAAGAATCACACAAAATTGTAGAGTTAAAAATAACTTGTCTCAAAAGTTGTATGCATCCTTTTTTTGTAATCTAACTCCCATTCTCCCCGTTTTACAGCTTTTAGCAGAAAATGAGTAAAGTTCACTCTTTAGTTAGGCAATCTGTTTATTCTTTGCCAATGTTCAAAAGGCATGGTGAGTCTTCTCAGACAGATGTATCCACAATGAACAATTTCCAGAGATGTGATGGACAGCAAGTACCTGCATACATAAAAACGGAGTACTTAAAAACAACCACCACAAGAAATATTGCATTATCAACTCCATCTGCTAAGGAAAGCAGTTTTCCTGCTACTAAACTGCCTGTAGCTCTGGATTCTTTCTGACTGACAGCAGATGGAGGAGAATTCTCCTTCTTCTGTCAACATGGTTAAAAGTACATGTTCAATTGCTCTAACATTCACGTTTTTAAGAGATGCTTCATTACTCTAAATTACGCTTCTTCTTTTTCTTCTAGATGGTAAAATTTCAGAATCACTTTTATGGATTTCAGTTTTTGCCCCACTGTTCACTTTATAGTTTGTCAAAAATTAAAATATGTATGTTCTGCCTAGCAACCCAAAGAATTTTACTTGCCTTTGCCCTCAAGTTACCCAATCTCTATGTCTATGGAGGAGTTAAGGCCTCATGCTGGATGACTCTAGTGGCATCTATAGCATCAGCATGAAGGCTTTTTTGACAGTTTTCTTGCTGCAAATACTGTGAAATCACCAGCAGAATGAAATTCCATAGCTTCACAGGTGTGTACTAGGCTAACAACCTCTATGGCTTTCTTAAGCCTAGCCATGCATCCCATAACCTCTGACAAGTTCTAGTACCCTTGAAACATTTACAGGTTTCCTTTGTCCACTACAGACGTAGGTACCAAACCATGGACAAAGGCATGCTGGTGAATTGCGAAGTTATGTTCCTCTCATCCATTCTGAAAAGCATTTTAAGTGGGAAATCACAATAGTTGCAAATTCTCTTTCAAGCCTCCTTCCTTAAAAATCAACTCGGAAGGCAAGTCCACTCAACTAAAGCAGAAGACCTCATGAAGTATGCGTGACACAATTCTTTTGTTACCCTGATTTCCTTTAACTTAAAAATACTTATTGGTGAAGTTAATTAGGTGTCACATTCTGGACTGCTGGCAGGCTGGAGAGCAACTGCCTAGCATTGACAGTAAAAAGATAATTAAATGTAAGAAAATCTTTTCAATTGCACAAGAAAAAACACTTTTTGTATTTCTTGTTTGGATGAAATAATTTCCACAAGTAATGTGCTCAATTAAGGCAGTGAATACTTCAATTAAATTACAAAGGAACAAAAGCAGCACATGAGATCTGCCTTTCAAGTATTACTAACTTGACTGGGACAAAGCAGCCCACAAAGACAGCACTGTAGGTATGATTAACAATACTGTGTGAGCATCATTGTCAATATTAATGAGTTTACATTATTGTATTAGCAAAGTGAAGCATCTGCCAATATTTTTTTATTTTTGAGATTTCATACGGTCTCCTTGCATTTTGTTTGAAGAGACAAAATGCAGACAATTCAACTTTTTGTAAGAAAGTCATCTTAACCATTTTTGATAAATACCACTCTGGGACTCCAAGGACATGTGAGTGCGTCTTTATGATGCTCTGAAACATCTGGTTCCTCTAGCCAATAGACAAACTTTGGGCAAAATACCTGCTAGTGTTATTTTTTCCACGGTACATATCCACTCTGTGGAAAATAGAAGTTATGTTCTTACCATAACGTTCCATGTTAGTTGTCTTCTTCTCGCCTTCTTCTTGCTGGATGGGTTCGGAGCCGACCTCGGCTCCGACTCGGCCACTCTAAAAGCTCGAGAGTTGGTTCCACCGGCTCGAGGCTCCCCTTATATCCCACAATGCTAGGCGAGAGTTACCTCAGATCTCGTTTGTAAGCTAACCCCAGCTTATAACAGAAACAGTATAACTGTAAAAAACAGAATCCACCTCTAACAACAGGAAGAAGAAGGGTGACCTACATCCTGAAACAAGAAATATGCATAATAGCATATAGCTAAGAAAGAGGTGGTAGAAAGAGAGGTCACGATCACAACTCCTCTAGGTCTGTCCAGGCCAGGGGAAGGAGGGTGGGACGCAAGAAGAAGGCGAGAAGAAGACAACTAACATGGAACGTTATGGTAAGAACATAACTTCTATATGTTAAGTTGTCTATCTCGCCTTCATTCTTGCTGGATGGGACCGCCCCTAGCACCTTGTCCCGGTGGCCTAACGGAACAGACTCCTGAGAACAGTGGAACCAAAATTAGCTCTATGCCTAGAAGCTAAATCCAACTTATAATGGGAAATAAAAGTGTGAGGAGTAGCCCAAGTAGCCGCTGCACAAATGGTGTCAATAGGCAGTCTGTCTTGAAGGTTAGAGAAGTAGCCAAAGCTCTGGTGGAATGGGCTTTAGGCTTATTAGGCAGTTTTGGTGTCTAATCTCATAAACAAGGGTAATCAGAGATGTTAGCCATCTGGATAAAGATACCTTTGAAACTGGAAGTCCCTTTCTGCTTTCCGCATAGGAGACAAACAGCTGATCAGATTTTCTGAATTGTTTCGTCCTGTCCAAGTAGTACCTTAATTGACGATGAACATCCAGACAGTGTAATTTTTGTTCAGACCTATTTGAATACTCCGGGAAAAAGACAGGGAGGTCAATGCATTGGTTTAGATTTGATGTTGAAACCACCTTAGGCAAAAAGGACGGGTTAGTTCGTAAGGAAACTCTGTCCTTATGGAACACAAGGTAAGGAGAACGACAACTGAGTGCTTGAAGTTCTGAAATTCTTCTAGCTGATGTGATAGCCACCAGAAAGAGAGTTTTCCATGATAATAACTTTAAGGAACATGAAGCTGCAGGTTCGAAAGGGGAAAGAATCAAAGAAGCAAGAACTAAATTTAGGTCCCAAGGAGAAGGAGGATTTCTTACAGGAGGTCTGAGAAGAAAAACTCCTTTCAAAAAGGCTTTGCAGAGTTTGTGGGACATTAGGGCAGATTCAGAAATACCCACATGGAAATTAGAAATAGCTGCCAATTGAACCTTAAGAGTAGATGGAGATGAACCTGCATGGAAGAGTTCAGCAAGAAAATCAAGGACTAGTTGGATGGAAGCGGTGAAAGGATCTATGTCCTTTCCTTGTGCCCAATATGAAAAGCGCTTCCACTTACTCAAATAAATCTTCGAGTGGAAGATTTATGGGAAGCTATCAAAATATCTCTAACAGAGTGAGATAATTGAGGAAGCCTGGCTACGGTTGGAAGTGGAGGAACCAAGCAGTGAGGTTCAGAGAGGGAGGGAGCGATGAAACTGACCCGACTGATGGATCAGAAGATCTGGAACTAGGTCCAGATTCCACGGTCGCCCAAAAGAAATCGATGCAGAAAGGGGAACCACACTTGTCGAGGCCAGTAAGGAGCAATGAGGATCAATGAGGCCTTCTGAGCGATAGCTTTCTGTATTACTTGAGAGATCAGTGGGAAAGGAGGAAATGCATACAGAAGTCCCCGGGCCAAACTTGGACTAGCGCCCCTGCGGGGTTGGCCGGGAAAGGGAAATAGGGGGAAGTTTTCTCTGCACTTGTTGTTTGGGGGAGTAGCAAAAGATCGCAGCAAGGCTGACCCCACTTGAGAAAAATCTCTCTCACTACAGAGTCTTTCAGAGACCACTCGTGAGGCATGAGAATAGCTCTGCTCAACTTGTCCGCAATGTGATTGGACTTCCCGGGATGTGCGTTGCTATCAGAAAACGCTGAGAAGAAATCGCCCATTGCCACAGTCTGAGTGCTTCTCGACACAGGGGTATGATCTGGTTCCGCCTTGTTTGTTGATGTACCACACTACAGACATATTGTCTGTCTGGATTGCAATCGCTCCCAAGGGAAGAGAGTCTTGAAGGGCTTGCAACGCTAAAAGCACTGCTCTCATCTCCAGAACATTTATGTGCAAGTGGCATTCGCTTGGTTGCCATGTGCCCTGGACTGTCCTGCCCTGATAATGCCCCCACCCGATCAGGGAGGCATCCGCTGTTAGAGTAGCATCCGGAGGAGGTGGTACAAATGTTCTCCCAACAGGAGCTGGGGAAGACATCCACCACATGAGATGCTTTTGCACGCTTGCGTGATCATAATGGTGTGAGACATTGGAAGTTCCTGGTATGACCATTGAGAAAGAGCATCCACTGAAGGATCCGCATGTGGTATCTGGCCAATGGAAGGAGGGTATGGCGCTGCCATGATTCCCAACACCTTTAGAACTAACCTGGCTTTGGCTCTGTTGTTGTTGAGAAGTAGTGATACCAATTTTTGAATGTCTGATATCCTTTGGTTCGTTAGTGTTGCAGACATGTTTACAGTATCTAAATTTGCCTATGTAGGTAATAGTATGACAAGGCGACAAAACAGACTTTTCGCAATTTATTCAGCTACCCAGTTTTTGCCACGCGCCAACAGTGTCATCTCTGGCCATCAGAAGGAGATGCTTGGTGGGAGCTGTGAGGAGCCAGTCGTCCAAATATGGAAACACCTGGAATCCTTGTCGCCTCAGGTGAGAAGCTACCACTGCCATGCATTTGGTAAACACCCGGGGCAGTGGTGAGACCAAAGGGCAGGGCCCTGAATTGAAAATGACTGGTTCCCAGCCTGAAGCGGAGGAATCTTCTGAGCGCCTGTTCATTTTATGTGATAGTACGCGTCCTGAAGGTCTATAGAGCACATCCAGTTTCCTTTTCCCAATAGGGGAAGAATGGATTGCAGCGTGACCATCCGAAACCTTGTTTTCTTGACCGATCTGTTCAAGATACTGAGATCCAAAATTGGTCTCCAGTCCCCTGTTTTCTTTGGAACTAAAAAGAACCTTGAGTAGATTCCGGATCCTAGTTGGTCTGCTGGCACTGGCTGAATAGCTCTTTTTGCAAGCAGTTTTGAAATTTCCAAAGCTGCTATGTCCCTTTGAGCGGGTGGAACATCTGGAAGGGATTTTTTTGACTGATTTGGAAAACGAAGAAAGGGAATAGAATAACCTTCGGAAATGATGGACTGTACCCATTTGTCTTGTGTCAAGGATAGCCAGGCTTCTGGGTACAGTGACAATCTTCCCCCGACTGCCTCCGAAGATGGGCAGTCGGGCAACACCTCAGGGATGCTGAAAGGGCTTATCGGAGGACGTTTCTCGATTGCCCTGGTTCTGCGGAGCCTCTGCCTCTAGGGCGACGCCTACCATTGTTGTTCCCCTCTGCCTCTGGCGGGAACCGACTCTGTCAGGCCAGGCTAAGTCCCTTGAGATTGTTTACGGAACCACATCTTTCCCCTTCTGGCCTTTGGGGTAAGGCCTAGAAGGAGTAGAAAACGGACTCGACGGCAGAAAGGGTCTTGCCATCAGTCTCGCACCTAGTCAGGGTTTCTTTCACTTGTGGACCAAAAAGAGATGATCCATCAAAAGGGGAGTTCGTGAAAGACGCCTTGAAAGGTTCCGCAAAATTGCATAGCCGCATCCAGGCGTGCCTACGTAAGGCTACCCCTGTTCCTGCGTTTCTGCTCGCTCCATCGGCCGCATAAGAGAGGAGGCGCATGGAGGAGTTGGAAATAGAATTAAGGATAGCCAGCTGCGTGTTCATTTTCTCTTGAAACCCGCAGCTGTAGGGTCCTTCAGCATTTCACTCGCTTCTTTGATCAAGTCCCTTTGAAGACGAGTGAAATGGCACAGGTAATTCAGCTTAACGATAGTAAATGTCGCTGAGGAGAACATCCGCTTCTGCATCTATCCATGGTCCTAGATTCTTTGTTAGGTGGATGGACAGGCACTGAAGGATCAGCCAGTTCCTTCTTTGTGGCGGCAGCTACCACCATAGCATCCACAGAAACTCCTTTTGATAAAAATTCCTTGTCTGATGGAGCTGTGATGAATTTGGAGGGTCTCCTGGGAGTGGGGTCCACTGAATCAGGAGCCGTCCATGCCTTTTAGCAACCACCTGCATGAGGGGGTCAAGGGGGACACCCAGGAGGTGGAAGGACGAGAGCCAAACGCCTCAAGATACACAGATTCGTCCTCCGAAGGGTTGAGGGCTGGCCAATTTCCCTCTGTTTAAGGATCTCCAGAATGTCTGCAAATGAGACATCTTCAGAAGGGGAACGGGGAACCCTCAGAATCATCCAGATCTGTGTCCGACGTGATAGACTCAGGTGAGTCAATGTGCTTCCTCTTGCACTTCCTCTTCCGAGGGGCTCTTCTGCCAAATCAGGAGAGGCCTCGAAGAGGATGAAATCCCAAAGGGAGCTCCTGAGGAGTTGGCTCTCTGCGGTCCGGGATGAGGGAGTGAGTCGACTTACCCTGAGGCAGCATAGAGGGAGGGGCTGACGGAGCCGACTGTGGAGTAGAGCCAGGCTCTAACACACTCCGCATGACCTCGAAGCACCCCTGTCAGGCAGAGCCAGAGGTCCCCGCTCCGAGGAGCTAAGGACCCCTCGGCACCGACAGTGATGGCTCCGAGGCGATGTCGGAGCCGAACTCACCAGCGCCAAGCACCGAGAGGGAGAGGGGGTCGGACAAGGGTCCGATGCCACTCATCCCCTCGGAGCCGACGAGGGAAGTCCGCGCCGAGATTCCTCCATGGAAGAAAACGGAGCCGACGACGGAGCCGAAGACAATTGTCTCGGCCCGAGGTGACCACAGTCTCGGTTCCGACACGACCCGGCTCGAACTCAAGAGAGTCGAAGGAGGAAAGAGTTGATGGACGGGGCAGGCACCGACTGATGAGTCGGGCTCTGAAGCATCTGGGCTAGTGCCTCGGACTTGAGTAGTCGACTCACCACCCTCTGAAGGTCATGATCGGACAGCCTCGATGACCTAGAGGAATGAGACCTTTGGCCCGCTCAGACAGCAGGGGAGATCCTGGAGCCGAATGAACGGAGCCAAGAGAAGGTGACCTAGACCTCTTTCTGGTTGTCGGCTCCGAAGATCTTGTCGGAGCCGACACGGGTTACTCGATAACCTCGGCTCCGCCGAGCCGAGGAAGCCACAGAAACTGTGGACTGAGTCTTATCGGCTCCAGCCGGAGCCGATAAAGGCAAAGGTTGAACAACCTGAGGTCTCGGCTCAGAAGCCGGAGCCGAAGACCTCGATGCCTTGGAGGGCTTCCCTGTTGAGACAGACAGGGAATCCTCAGGCTTCAACAAGCCTCTCAGAATAAGCTTGTTTTTTCTTTCCTGCAGGACCCTGGGGCTGAAGCCATGGCAAACAGCACAGGAGTCCTGCAGGTGCAAAGGCCCCAGACAATAGACACAAGAAGTGTGAGCGCCTGTCAGAGACATTTTCTGACAGCACGCATCACACTTCTTGAACCGCGAGACCTTTGCTTCTTTTGACATAGCCTAACTGGTGAACACAAACACACACTCAAACACACCAGTTATACCCTGTCAGAATAACAACTTTAGTAAAAATACTAAAAAATAAAGTACAATAAACAGTAGTAAACTACACAAACACTCCCTAGGGAAGGGAAGGCCTAAGGCACAAGGGAAGAACTAAAAGTTCTTTTAAACAAGAAACGGGAAAAATTAGGTCGGGGATAAAGTTCAATGAACTACACTAATTTGAGAATAATTAAACTAAAAAAGGGGTAAAAAGAGTAACTTTTAATAGAAAAAGCTAAAACTCACCAGGAACCGGTAGAACAACCAACCTCGAAGCTGTAGCGGCAAACGAGATCTGGGGTAACTCTCGCCTAGCATTGTGGGATATAAGGGGAGCCTCGAGCCGGTGGAACCAACTCTCGAGCTTTTAGAGTGGCCGAGTCGGAGCCGAGGTCGGCTCCGAACCCATCCAGCAAGAATGAAGGCGAGATAGACAACTTAACATCACTATTTTTTCACATTATTGATTTCTTGAAAGGCTGTTTTATGCAGTTCCTTTTATTCTGCACAATGAGAACAGATATCCTTATCTGAATATGAGCTGTTCAGTCTACCACACACTTGTTCAACACAAACATTTTTTTCTTGGTAATGTCTGTCCCTTTTCCTGCCAACTACTAAAAGCTGTCTGTGGATCAATGAGTGTCCCATTCATTCCTCCACTTTGGGGACTTCACGTGGAAACACGGTGAGAGCTGTGGGGGGACATCATTCTGGCAACCATAAGAGTGCTTTATTATTCCTACCGGCATGCCAGCAATGAGAATATTTGGATATGACTAACCCCACCTCCCTGGATGGCTGGACATGCCAACTGCATTACCGCAGTGGCCTACAGTGTCGCCCTTCGTGAGTGCAGCTTTTGTACACTCACATTGAAGGATATTACTTATAGGTGGTACGATGACCTTTTACTTGTCCACATGTTAACCCCCCTGCATCAAAGCCTCTCCTAACGGAGACAGTGAGAGAGACAGACAGGAGATGACACAGTGTGTGCAGTCAGTCCCATCTCTCCTGCCCACCCCAGAAAAGGCCTTACCCATCCTCACTGCAACTCCATCAAGTCCAAGAGGTTGCCTGGGCCATAAATTAGGGCTTCATCCCTCTACACCATGCTAATGGCTCAATGCAAATATTTCGGATCCTCAGCCCATCAGAGACCAGAGCAGTCCCAGAGACGACTTCTGAAATGAAGTAGCATACATTAAACATTTTCAGTAGCCAGTTCATCTGGACTGCAGTAGCATAGATTAAATCATTTTCAGTAGCTAGCTATTTTCTTGCATGTCCAATGATTTCTGCTCTGTGAGATGCCACTTTATCCTCACATTTGACACTCTACCTGACTTTAAATGATGACATTCATGCTGACTCAGTGCAGGGTGCTGCTATACATTTTCTGCTCTTCACTATACATTCTGCATGTCTGCTAGCCGCTCTACTTCAGATTTACTCATTACTGTTTGCTGCATGACCTCTGATTACAAAGTTTGTAACTGCCCTGCTGGTGATGTTCATCAAGAGGCACTGCCTTCAGAAAAACCCACATCACTCTCTTCTGCATTCACTTTCTATCATCTTAAACAGTGTAGAAGCGCATACTCTATCTCTCCTTCACACCCCCCATACATTTTACAAACACCAAGGTGCTTATCTTGTCTACTGATGGCTTCAGTATCCTTACACAATGTGCAGGCCGCTTGCTCTCTGTCCCTGATCTTACATCTTTTAGCTGTAGGTCTTGACTACTTGCCTAATGTTCTGGCAATCCTGCTTGAGCATTCTGTTTCATTAGTCTGGATGAACATGTAATGAAGGGGCATTTTGTGCTATAGAAGCACTCACTGTACTACCCAGAAATGCACATTGTTTTGTCAATTAACACTGATGGAAGTCCTGCACAACTATGTACACCTTAAGAATGGAGTTCGGTAGTTTCCCCAACTGTTTTACCTTTTACCAAAACTTGTATGAGTGTTCGGTTATGTCTTTCTCATGGTCCATTATGCCACAGTCTATAGGCAACTGTTGGCTTAGTTTCAATGCTGAAATTCTTTGCCAAAGCTATCAGCTAATCAATAAAGAATTCCTGTCCATTAACATTATACAACTTTTGGAGTAACCCATGAATACTTACCTGGCTGAATTTTTAACAACTTAAGAAAGTTTCTTTACAGTTATAATTCCTTTGTTACTAACAAGTTAAATGATCAACTATGTGAAGGTACCATACATTCAAGTCAAACTTATGTAATTATGTGACAACAGCTTTACTACAGCTTACAGCTAAAGTTAGCCACACAGCTCACAGAAGCTTATGCTTAGCTCTTTTTTTATACATGTTTTGTAACTGTTCACAATTTTCTCTAAAACCTTTAGGCATCTAGGACCTGCACTGCTTAAGCTAAGCAATAAAATCTGCAGATTGTTAATGAAGGTATGCCCAAAATTCCTATTAAGTTTTAAAATTATCTTTTGATTTTTCTATATTCAAAATATGCTGTGCATATTAACTTCTCTGCAGTCTACAACATTGACTAATCAGAAATTCTTAACAACAAAATTAGTTAACTTGGGCCTATCTGCATCACTTATTACATGGATTGTGATCTGGCAATATGAAAGAAAATGGCAAATTGTGTATAAGCCCTGTCAGGGTAAGAATGGGCTAAGGATTGGAGTATCGAAGGAATCCATTCTGGGTCCATTTATTCACCATTCACATCTCTGATATAAAAATCCCATCAGGCATTGTTCTTCCCTGTATGATGATGACTTAAAATATATTACAAATCAGGACAATATGGTGAAGTTGCAAAAAGGACTAAATAAACTAAGCAAATAAGTTACAGCTACCAATATGTCAATTAATTAAAAAAAAAAGACAAAAAAGACCCCCTTGGGCATATGGGTAGATGAAAATTAATTTTTGGTTAGCCAAACAAAGTGTTGTAAAGGAATGTGAAAAATGTGGGCTTTGTAAGAAGATATACAAAGTTCAGAAATGAAGTGAAGGTAGAATGTAGTAATACTTTGTGGTTCCTGATAAAGAATCAGATCTGAAGATATCCAGAGAAGGTACACCAAAATGATAAAAAGGTTTGGAGATAAAGCCACGCTTGGATAGGCTACAGAATTTAGAGCTGTTTTCAGAGATACAGGTTTAGGACTGGGACCTTAAACAAGGTGTACAGGCCAGTGTGGACCCATTTCTTTGACTGGAACTGAAACGAAGAACGGCTACAGAGAAGATCAAACTATTAAGAACATTTAAGACAAACAATTAAACCACAAACTTGCTCACTGAGAGAGTGGTTGATCAATGGAATAAAATTCTTAAAGATGTCAAAATGAGTGAAACTGAAAGGTTTTAAGAGGGCTACTTAAGAATTATACATCAGGGCAAGCTATGAAGAATGATGGGCTATAAAGGATGCTAGCCTATTCCCAAAATGTAGCTGTATTGTAAACATTACTATTTTGTCATGCATGGGTGGCTGGTACTAATTTACTACAGATTTTTTCCAAAAACAATGCAATTATTTTTGACTGACCACATTAAAAATATCACATAATTTATTTCAACTTGTTTCCAAGTGTACATGATAGCATAACATTTTGAACTGCACAGACTGATGTATTCAGCTTGCTTGCAACGGTAACACTTAAAGGCTGCACATGCAATGATACAAATCCCTCCCACCATAACTGCAGTGGCAGCTGCTACGGCAGACAAATTTGACTGACAGGATGCAAGATGTACAACCCTACAATAATCTATTTCTAGTAGGCTCCAATAATAATACTTGAAGGCTACAACCCTCCCCACCCAGTAAGCAAAATTAGACTGGGGAGAGGAGAAAAAAAAGGTTATACAATCAAAAGCAAGAAATGCTTGTCACAGTAATGAATTTCAGTTGGTTTATCTTATTTTTTCTGTGGTCCTGAGGTGCAAGGTTCGATTCCCTCAGCCTCTACTGACTGTGTGACTCTCAGTAAGTCACTTAACTAGACATCGCTCCCAGGCTGAGTCTGAAAAAGGTCTATGGGGATCAGTGCTCTACCCCAGAAAACAAATACACATAATTAAATGAAGCTTTTCCAACAATACTGCAAAAAGTTAGAATCCCAATTAAAAACAAAAACTGCAGTGGGGACTGCAGACAAGGCCGACCCATGGTCTGACCACATGCCAGAAATTACTGTAGTAATGTATTTATTTCAGGTTCTCCTAACAATAACAATGTCAGAAATCACCTTCCCCAATAACCTCAATAGCATTCAGTACAGCAGACATGTCTGACCAAATGCAAAAAATACTGCAGGTAGTAATGCACTGCAGTTCGGTTCCATCAATAATACAGCATGGGTTCCTCTGGGAAGTCCCACCACCACACATTACCCAAATGTCCACATTAATTTATAATAACGTGTTTCCAACTATAACACTGAAAGACCCACTGCAACCCTGGGCTGATTAATCTTAGAACAGCAGATGGTTTGCAGACAGTGGCAATAAAATAATAAAAAAATGCTGCACAGTTTGCAACAGCAGCAGTTTCTGAAACAGGCATAAAATTAAGCATTTGGGAAAGTCATTTTCTAAATGATAAAACAGGTTTCCTTATAAAAGGATTAGGACTGTTAAAATCCAGCCTTAACCCAATCCCATTTCCAGCCTAAGAATACACTGCTTCAGCTATAAACAAGGACAGAAATGCATGGCTGTTTGCAAAATGAAGGCTGAACTAATACTGAAAAAAATCAAGCCTAGTGCCTCTCAAAATGCAAGCCAAACTTATCATCTGAACTCTGCTGTATGCAAATGAGTCAAGGTCAAGCCTGTCTACGTTCAGCCAAACCGTGCACTGTAAAGCAATATAACAACATTCAGCCACAAACATTTAGGTTGTACCGTATTGACTGATACATCCAAGGCAGACAGAATCATGTGTCCGCATAATTAAAAAAAAAAAAAAGAAAAAAAAACTTGGCTTGCCAACCATGTAGTGTGTCACTTTTTGGCAACAGTGAAAAAAAAAAAACACTTCAAGCTGCACCTTAGATAAATGCAAGTTAGGCATTATTGCTATAAATGTATGTATCCCAGTCCATGACGGGAATGTTATCTGCATTGAAAATGGTAATGATGTTTGATTTACCAGAGGAAACCATGCTGTATATATAGGTGCTGAGGATAAACCTAAGCTTAACATACAAAGCAGTTGTTTGATCTAGCCTCTCACTGGACAGTTTGATGACTGGAATTATGGCTTGACAGCCATCTCCATTTGCAATCAGCAGCTAACCATATTCCCATGACATCAGCTTTTGTGGCACTAAAGTGGTGGTGCTGCGGGAGCGTTGTCGCCTCACAGACGTTGCCCGTTCGATTCTCAGTTAGAGCGTCTTCTATGTGGCGACATGCGTGAATGGGCATTCCTTCGTTAAAGGTTGTGCGTTAGGCCCAGCAAGCCAGCACGTCAAAATCTACTGCCAATCATTAGCGGACTGGAGTTCCGCTGTGGCAAAGCCGAAAGAAACAAACAAAAAAATATATACCAATGAGGAAGGGACACAGGATGCAGCCCTGTGTGATATTGCAGGTGAAGTTTTTCTTCCAACAGCAAATACCACCCACCTTAATATTACAAATTTTATTAGACAGCCCGATATAATACAACGTCCCCTTTAGAGTGTACATGAGAACAGAGGAGTACTGCATATTTTGCGGAAATATGATTTTAAAGCCCAAAAGGTTGGAGGGATGGACGGAAGATGTTAAAATGATAGAACCCAGAGGACAGGATGCATAAAAACCTAGTCAGTAGGATATATGAAGTGCTAGTAAGAGAATACAGGAAAATGACTGGAACTCATATACTGGAGTGGCAAAAGACAAACAACATGGTAATTATGGAAGTGTATTGGAGAGAAATTTGCAACATTCCTAAAACAGCAACAAAAGAAAGGCAATTCAGAATATTTGTCTGGAAGTGTCTACACACGTATTTCCATCCTCTATTTAGATTAAACACAATGTTTTCATAAGAAGGCCTGAACTGCTGGAGATGCAAATGAACACACAAAGGGGAGTGGCGTCACATATTTTGGATGTGCAGTAAATTAACAAAGTGCAAGAGACAACTGCAGGAATTAATGCAGAAGATAATAGGGAAGGAGTGTCATTGTCAGGAGATAAATTACTAGTTAAACTGGGTAGATAAAGTACAGATGACACTGCATGTTAGAGCATTAACACTAATAGTAGCAAACAAAGGAATAACCAGAAGATGGAAAACAGATCAGGAACCAAACCAAATACAAAAGAAGTGGTAAACATTACTGATGTTATTAAGAAAACAGAGATGATACACTTCAAGAAATGATTACATACATTTCATGCAGCAAAAGGGTCAGTATGGGAGCAGGTTAATCAGGACTAATGCTGTGGGTGGGTATTTGGGGAGGACAACCAGAATTAGCAGATCCCATTTTCATTTCTGAAACAAGGAGGTGATGGAGACTAAGACAGAGACAAATCAATGCACGTGAAATAAGGCAAAGGGACATGGAGTAAGAACCTGCAATTAGAGTGTTAATAACATGCATATGACTCCCAAGTCTGAGACATGTCTGCTGTATAAACTTGTATGCTTTGGGAATGAATGTTTAGTCTTTACAGGGCTGGCATTAGGAAATAGAAGTGCACCATGTGTGTATACGAACAGAGGTGTAAATAAAACAGCGATGCTTAAAAAAACACAAAAACATTCCCTATCCAAGTATACTGCCCAACTTGGAGGAAACATTGGGTTTATAGTCAAGTTACTTTAAGTGATGAAAGGCATTTCACTCTTTTTGATCTCTTACATATTCCTGCTTGGCCTTTTAAGGCTTTTTTACCTATTACATAACTGAAAAATAGGTAATACCATTAACATCTGTTACAAGGACCATTACAACAGAACCTACTGACAGGATAGATTTCTCTTGTCTCTATAGAATAAGCTCCTACTCTAAGTCAAACAAAGCACCTAACTAATTTTCTTTGAATGAAATCTTGATGAGTAGATGCAGGCCTGTAAATTCACATCCTGGGCAGTCTGTTTTGTCCTTACTGACAGAAAATGAGCTAAAAACTCTGCTCTACACCTAACAGTCCTAGTGTTAAACCTAGCACAGAAATGACAGTTAGGGACGTCATGGTCTGGGCCTAAGCAAGTTATACAAAGTGTATGGAAGTCTCTGTGTGGAATTTGTTTACCATAGTGGAGACAATTATTAACTTTATCTGACATGAGTCAAAGAAGAAAGAAAGAAAGAAAGGAGTTCCCCAATGGGGTACTTATCTTTCTGATGACGTTTCTCTGGTGCAGACCGACCAACACACTTGAAATCTGATTTAGGCTCAGGCGGCAAGAAAAGACTGAAGTGATGATGCATGCTGGCTCTCTTTATATCTGACCGTACTGACGTTGGTTAAGGTGTCTGCCAGACTGGGAAGCGAAAGAAGTTTCTCTGGTAGTCAGGCCAGCCTACGGCTTTTCAAGGCAGGAACTCCCAACTGTCAGGACTGAAACAGTGAAACACGAAGAACATCTGCTCATTCATCATGGGAAGAGGAAGAGGTGGTTCAGGTCAGGTGACTTGCCATGCAAGAGGAGGGATACACAGCACCAATACAGGTACAATTAGGAAAGTGAGTTTGGTCTTCCACAAGTAAGTGGGCTGTTAAGACAATTACTAAAACAGGAAAAACAGGACTGGAATGCAAACAAGAAAAGAGTTTTAAATTGGGTAACTAGTTACTGATCACAGCACCACACTAAAGTACTTTGATATGACAACAGTTGTGTTATAAGGGGTCTGGGGCTATGGGTTTGAAAGGAAGAGGATGGGAGAATGTGAACGAGAATATGTTAAAGATTTAAAAAAGTATGTAACTGTGGGTTGAGCCTTATGTAAATACATTAAGGATGAATGCAATAGATGAAAGTTAAGTAGGCCAGACACCAAAAAATGTATAATATATGAGAACTGTACTGATTGAATACAACAGCAGCTTTTTTTTTTTTTTTAAATAGTCATAATACAAGTTGGTGCATGCCAAAAAGTAGCCAGCAGTATGATGCATCAGTGAAAGGATCTCCGCCTAACAGTTGCAGGACCTGGGGTACAACCCTGATTCCTGTTCACTGTTTCTATGGAATATGCATATTTCCACAGTATCTGTGATAGTTTTTTCTGGGTACTCTGGTTTCCTCAAACACCTCAAAAACATACTTGTAAGACCAACTACTCTAAATTCTCTGTATATTTACATGATGTACTACTATTGCCCTTATGGCCTGAAACATGGCTGAAAATATCACTAAATGGTTAACAAATGATAAAATAAATATGTAAGCAAATAAAATAAAAACAAATAGAAAAAGTAGATGCTGGAGCGATGCAAAGCTGCCACACACAAAACACATCCAATATACGATAAAAAAATCAGTTTATTCCAATGACAGAGGTAAGCGCTTTCACCCAAAAGGGCTTCATCAGACCATATCCATCCTCAAAATTCAAAGAGTTTAAATAGTAATACTGGCAGGAAACACAAATCAATTTACTTTTAAAGCGCCAGAACCAAAGCACGAAAACTACATATGATGAATGCATATAAAATCCTTATAAAGCAAGCAAACACCAAACCTCTGCTCAGCATCATTTGTTATAAAATACATACATATACACCATATAACTTATAATATAAAAATAATAACATACCTATCAACAAACATATATACGTATTTATAAACATTAAAAAATACTATAAATATAAAAAATAATAAAATCAAAAGAAAACACATACATTCCCTATCTATCCCAGAGTCCTCTAGACTTCAGAAACGGTTTAATGGGTACTTTATCATTAAGGCCAGGATATTGATCTGCCCTAAGCCTTATAATCCACTTTGCGTCTTGACTCTCAGTATAAGTCTTAATATCCCCACCTCTAGGATTAGGACATATCATTTCTATAACCCTGAACCTAAAGACATGAGTTTCATCAGTATCCAAGACATGCTTCTTAAGTGCATTGATAGTTGAACCAATCTTGATTTGATATAAATACGCACGGATCCTATCCCTAAATTTCCTATTAGTCTTGCCCACATAATACCTCCCACAGATCTCACACAAAGCAAGATAAACTACGTGCTCGGAAATGCAATCAACAGATACATGGAACATATATTCATGTAGATCCAGGGGATGGATAAAAACACTATTAGAGTCTATAAACCCACAAAAACTGCACTGTCCACGGGGAAAAGTCCCGTAGGCATCAGACCTTCCTGTCCCTTCTCTATTACTTGGATAACACAGCAACCTCTTCAGGTTCATTTTATTCTTATACATAAACTGTGGAGCATCACCTACAATTTCCGTAACATCAGGGTCCACCCTTAATAGTTCCCAGTGGTTCCTAATAACATCCTTTATTTGTCCAACATCCTTAGTATAGAATATGGGAAGTCTGATACACCCAGGTCCTCTGTGGTTATCAAACTGATTACCACTATCCAAGTCTTCTGTGGAATCTACTCCCAAATGGTTTTCTCCATGTGTGGCACCCTGACTGATACCACATTCCGAAAAATAGGGAACAGCTGTACCTCCCCTCAACATGGAGAGCCCTTCCATACCCCTCTCAATATCATCCATCCTATATGCCCTGGCACTAAACTTCTTACGTAGTTCTTCCAACTCACTAGAGAACCCTATGTCTGAGGGATTATATCTGGACACCTGTAAAGCTTGACCCCTGTTCAACTTAACTATTGATGAAGATACTTCCTTAAAGAAACTGATACAGGATGATAGTACAGTTATAAAAGACGCTGATAAATGTGGTGCTGTTATTGTTTTGGACAAGCAAATGTATTTTAACAGCATGTCTTTACTTTTAGCTGATGCTAGTACTTTTAAATGTGTAAGTAGTAATGTTGTTTATAAGTCTGTGAGTGTTATTAACACAATGATATATGACTTACAGCTGGATGAATGACATTAGCATAGAGCTTTATCAATATTTTATTGTAGCACATCCCAAACTACCTGTTTTATATGGGCTACCAAAGGTCCACAAAAGCTTAGAACCCCCCCCCCCCCCATGAGACCAACTTTATGTGGGAGGGGTTGGGCCACCAAGCCCATTTCAATTTATTTACAGAATGTATTCTCTAAGCAACTTTCATATGTAAAAAGCTATATACAGGATACTGCTGATTTTTTGATAAGTTTCTCTGGTTGGTTTAACACACACAAATCTCTTGGTACTACAAATACATTTCTAATGGTGACTCGACATTCAGCCACCTTTTACTGTTATACCTAATATTTCTGGTGGATTATGTACGGAGTTTGACAATTATAGTGAAGCATGTACTGAGACTACATAGTACTGTTATAGAGTTGTATGCTTCCTTTGTTTCAACTTTAGTGATTATGGCGAGATGTTACGTGGCTTTTGGGCTACCATTGAATTGAGTGTGGTGGCACCTTGTCGTATTATTCACTGATTTTTGTAATGTGGCAGGTAATTATTGGGAAATGGTCATTAGAATGCAAAGTACTGGTACATGTGTACACTCTGGTTATCAGGCCCATCAATTTTGGAGTTACAAAGTGACTGCTTGGCTTGATTCTTTTAATTGATGAGAATGCAAATTTGTTAGGAATCCATGATTTAAGTATTGTGAAACTCTTGTCAACATAATACTCAATGGTTAACTCACCGTACTGTACTCTAAGTGATTAATCTCTACTTGTGCACACACATTTTTTCTATACTTAGTTTTCTAGCTTTCTAAAATGTGCTTAGGACGTAAATGGAGAAGAAAATCAGTGGCTTGGTATAATAACTGTATCCTCCAGGCCAATAGCATGACGTCTTGAGATATGGACAGTAAATTCCACCTAACTGCTGTGCCAGTAAAGACCACTGAGGAAACACGACTAGGTTCATTAACAGAGAGATCCATGGTTTTCTCATCCAAGGAACTGGTAAGAAAAATATTAAAATGAGCTTAGCTTTGTCTTGCTTCTAGTAGTACTTTCTGAATCAGATGAAATTCAAGTAAAATGTACAGTAGGGTTTGAGTCCATGTAAAGGGGAAGGCATACTGTCTTGTGTGGAATGAGGGAACCAAAGCTTTGGAACTGAAAACATATTTCCTGCTTAAAAGAATCAGCCAAATGATGTTATAAAAACTGTAAGACGTCTGTTGACACACAAAGGGTGCGCCTTAATAACTCATTTTCATATTTTAGAGTGTCATTGCACAAGTCTCATCTTCCCTGCTTAAACACCCATTATTGTTGTGTTATCTGCACTGATCTGCAGATCGCATGGTAGACAATTAATCCCATGTAGACTGCTTTTATTTATTCATTTAGTTCTGCATACATGCATGCTGACGTGAAGAAAAACTTTCTTTGCTGAAATCATTCACCCTGAACTCAAAAGACTGCTGAAGTTGTCTCCCCTTGCATAATCTGTCATTGGGTAATGTATTCCTGAATAACACATAAGGGAGAATCATATGGCTAGATATTTTACATCTGTCCACCACAGGAACTAATTTTTGTATACTGGAAAAGATTAATCCAATTTTCATATATTGGAAAAGAGGAATATCTCTCTCAAGAGAGTCTACAGACTGATTTCAGACATTTCTGAGGTGCTGCTGTGTCTTTCTCTTTTGCTATCTTGCCTGCGAACAAGGCAAATGCAAGACAATAATTACCCTTAGGCTTTCAGACATCTTGTTATTTTAGCCTGTTTTTGTGAAAAATCCATCAGGACCTCTTAAATCTCTTATTTCTCCTAGTCTGGGAGCTAGGGGCACTTTCAACTGTACAGTGTTTACAACTACTTCCAAAAAGATTAGTGATTTTACAGGATCAGAGATAATTTCTTGTAATTTACTACTGTTTCCAATGGCTGCATGAGGTAAATGTTACATTTAGGTGTTTCAGGATATACTTTCTTGTCTCTGCTAGTGTTACTTGTTAGTTAAGGGGAATTTTTTTTGTTTCCTAAAATGTGCAAACACTAGCTACACATTTAAGTACTTGGAGGGCTGTGGATGTTATAACGGCAGAGCTAAAGAGACTGACAGTCAACTACATGAAATTTGAGACACTTTCTGTGCAAGGGCTTACCAGTATGTGTAGGTAAGAATCTTCCATGTCCAGTGTAACCATACAAGCTTCTTTCTCTACAGATAAGAGCAGTTTTAGTCACATTCTGAAATATTGTGTATTTATAAATTTATTCAAGTATGATAAATTTACAACTTGCTTATGTCTTGCCCTTTTTGGGAACCAGAAAGAATCTGGAATAAAAACAAAACTGGACCGTCCTGTTTTTATGTTTCTATGTGCACTGCTCAATACTATTTAATTCCCAATTTTAGAGTTTTGCTGCAAAGGCATCTTCTTTAGTTTTACTTGCAACTCTGTTTAAAACTTTCCCTTTACCAGATTTGATTTTTGTCCTGTTTAGGGTACAAGGACCAATATTTGGTAAGGTACTTTCTGCTGAATTTAGTAACAGATTCAGAATCAGACATTAGCTTGCACAGTTGTTACTCTTCAGAAAAGATAAGAAAAATTGCTCATGGGGTGCTTACCTGCCTTCTGGAAGTACACTTACTGACTGACAATGATGCACAATTCTTGGGCAGCAAGAAAGATCTGAAGATGGCATCAGCTGGCAACTCTTATATTACTGACATTCTTTCACAATGGTGGAAAGGTGTTAGCCAAAGCCATTGGGGGAGGGAAGCACAGCTCTTGAAATCAGGTCAGCCAGATGGGCTACCTTCAGGTAGGAACCTAAAAACTGAGGACCACAGCAGTGAGTACTACAATGAACATCCATCATCATTTTCACATCCATCATCATTTTCAGAGTTTAAGAAGGCAGTTTATCTGCGTCAAATAACATTTCTTAGCATCATCAAAAGACAAGGGTAAATAGCTCATTTCTTTGCTTTTCTTCAAGGGCCTTTAAAGGTTTGTGTGCATGTATTTTAAAATACTGACTGATGTCAGTCTGGTAAAGGGACAGACATGGGTTCTTGCTGCATGCTTGTGACTTCTTGGACTACTACTTAAAAGTACCAGCAAATATCTTGTAGGCATATGCTGGTGGAGCCAGATAGGTAGCAGAATTTACCGTTACGTATGTTAGTAACTGCCTGCTGAACTGCTCTGCAGCATTTATGCTCATCCAAAAGTGGCATGACCCTAGGTGAAACCAGTGCAGGTAACTGACAAAGGTGCAGTACTTCACTATGATGTGAAGCACTGAGGTTGGACATGGTCTCTCGTACTTTACGAGATGGCTTGGTATCCCAGTTATTAGCAGTCGTCAGAGTCAAAATGCCCTCTTGAGATGAGGTAACACTTGAGGACTTGCATTCATTGTTTAATTCTTTTACTGTTCTGTTTAAAGTTTTTCCTTTTTCAGGCATAAAACATTTACCCCTCTTTTCCTGATTGCTATTAATGCTCCTTTTTTCCCATTTAGTTAAAAATCTGAAAAAATGTAAACTGTTTAATGTAGTACAAATGACACAGCTGTCTTTCAAAAACAAAAAACAAAACAAAAAAATCAAATACTTATCTTGAATTCCTTCCGAAATGTAAAAAAAAACAAAACAAAACAAATGACTGGTGGTCTTGCATCAGTTATTGTATAGGCAACATCACTATTGCACTACAGTGATTCTCTAGTACTGAGACGGCACAAAGCACTGAAGGTGCATAACATACAATCAGAGCATCTTGCACACATTAAGTATGCACCTTCTAAAAAAGGAGCAGTGGTCCTCAGAGGGAAAAATGGCAAAAGTAATGGAAATTTGGCCAGAAGAGAGTGGGATAGAATTTAAGTAAATGTTAATGTTGCAAGAACAAACAAAACTGGAAACCAAGGCACGGCTAAAAGTAAAAGTTTAATAAATGAACACAAACGGTTAAGTGCTTTCACTCCCTTGAATCAGCGCTTCTTTAGACCAAAAATCATTAAAAAACAAACATTTATATATAAAAATATCAGAAATCACATGGTCAAAAAACACCAATTATCAGACTTTTCAATAAATCCATTTATAAAAACATAGTAAACAGTGAAGATAAAAAAAAAAAATCACGTGATCAAATAGCACCAACCACATCACACAAACTGTATACATTAACTCATTCATAAAATTTCATTCATAAAAGTACAAACATCTTATTAACAATTATACTTTTAAGTTTATGGTTATTGAGAAACTCGTTCCAGATATACGGTCGGGGGATTTTGTTAATAAGACCAAGGAGCATGAGCTTAGATGGATTATCAGATTGCAACAGGACAGAGGTTTGGGGCTCAATGGGAAGTTAACTTTGAAACCTGTACTGAAATCAAGGAATTTGTTTAAATGATTCCTGCTTGGTTAATATGTTTCTACTTTTATGAATGAGTTCATGTATATAGTTTGCATGATGTGACTGGTGTTATTTGATCACATGATTTTTATCTTCACTATTTACTATGTTTTTATGAATGGATTTATTGGAACGGAAAGTCTGGAATCTGGTGTTTTTTGACCATGTGATTTCTGACGTTTTTATATGTAAATGTTTGTTTTTTAATGATTTTTGGCCTGAAAAAGCACTGATTCAAGGGCATGAAAGAGCTTAACGTTTGTTTTCATATATTAAACTTTTACTTTTAGCCGTGCCTCGGTTTCCAATTTTATTTGTTCTTGTTTCATTTTTTGGATTTGGGGAACCGTTTATGCCTGTGGAAGACTTCTTCCTAGACATTAGTAAATCTTAATGTTATTTATTTTTGAAACATACCTCCCCAAAGACTTTACACAGCAATGTGGTTACTAATGGGCTGTATACTTTTCAAAATCTAACACTGCTGAAGAAAGAAAAGTTTCTGAAAGCAATGCAATGTGATACAAGTATAAATGTTTCTGATATATAGTAATAAATGCAAGGAAGCAGCACATTTGCATAAAATTTTACTAATGCTATTATAAAAATCTAACTTATGAAACTAATTTACTGCTAGGTCTGAAAGGGTGGTATGGTGTAGCACATGGTACTGTTTCTTCAAGGCCTTGGCACACTTACCACTGTTCAGAGTACCAGTGTGTGAATCCCACGGTTTGGCTTCTTGGGAACTACTGTGCAGTTCAAATGCAAAGTTAAAGGACTGGTAGCATAACACTTCATGCCCATCTGTTACTGCCATTTTTCAATTACCAAACTCTAAACATAACAACTATTTCAATTACCAGACTTTAAGCATACAAACTCCTTTATCTGTCTTGTTCTTTTTTGGTCTTACAACCTATGGCAGAAAAAAAAATCGGACTCACTTTCTTTCATGCATTTTAACTTTCAATCTCATTATGCGATTATTCACACTAATCTCACAAGCGTCCACCCTTTTTTGCACATGTTAAAAGAAAGTCTTATATAATTAGTCTTGCCTTTCTTCTGTTTTCTTTTAAAATGACTTTGTCCAATCATACTTCCCTTTTTCTAGCAAATCTTCCTCCATTTCCTCTGGTCCATAAACATTTTGCAGTACTGTACATTTTTTATTCCTTTCATCCATCTTTCTGATTTGATTCAGAACCTTTCACAGTTCACTTAACTACCCATAAATTCTCCTCTTCACTTTTATTTAAGTTTTCCTCCTTCTCACCTTCTTTGTGCAAATCCTATTCGCTGCAGTCTAACCAAAAAATATCCTCGGGCACACTTTTTACTGTATTTAGTCTGCATTTAGCATTCACTTTTCTCAGAAAATACAGTGCGTTGTTATTCTACATACTTTACCTTTTCTGCAACTATTCAAAAATTTTCAAATGACAGTTCCCCCTTTCTTAAAATACACTCATACAGTTTCCTACACTCCTGTTCACATAATGCCTCCTGCTTTCTTACCTGTTCTACCTCCTACTATAAAAGTAAACCTTTAGACGGTAATTTCTTTTCCTTAACATGCAGTACTCTCTGATTCCCATCTGTCCACAATCCTGATTATCTTATTTTTAACCTTCCCCACAATGTCAGATTTCCTTTATAATACAGTTTAAAAACTGGTCTAACAAGAATGCATTATTTCTAAAATAAATGCACTTCCCTTGTCCTACATAAAATGAAATTTTGTAAAAAGTCACTCCATGGTACACAGTCTTCTTTTCAAACTCTTCCATCATTTCATTCAATCTGCATTAACCCCAAAATATGTCATACTGAGCTCCAGTTCCAAATGCATCAGTAGTCTTACATCGTTTAGCAGCAACTCTAATGGCTTCACTATTCTTTCCAAGACAAAGTACCTCTCTAGGGTGATGTCACTGGTTTCACATGCCCCCATTAATTCATACAGATAGAAGATGATTCATAGAGAGAAGGAATGTTATCTTCTGTTGCCTGCTGAAGTCCACCAGACTGCACCACTATGCAAATGACATTTTCTCTTTCTGTCTTCGTCTTTTCTGACAAGTGAAAAGGTCAGAGTCATCATTTTCCCTCATATTGTTAGTTCTTCTCTTGTTAATCCCATCTGCTTTTAGTTCTGTCAGTGCCTGCTGAGCCTCTTCTTTGCTTTTCCTTCTATAAATTTCACTGTGTCCTTTCTCTGTGTAAAATTGCACCCAACACAGTCTTCACCTTGTGCATTTTGTTCATTTATGGTGCTGCACAAGCTTACACCATTCACTATACTATCTTTCAGTTCTTCAGAGTCCTTAATTCTTTCCATTACTTGCGAAGTACAGTTGTATGCACTTACCATAAATGTAGATGTTTGAGTGCATTCACTGTTGCAGTCATTACATTTGGGTAATCTGCTGGCAGGTTGCCCTCAGTCTGCCTGAATAACAAAGTCTTGGGTCCTGCGTCAGTTGCTGTCCCTTCATCCATGATGTCAGGCGGCGCAGTGGTACAGCGGTTAACGTTGTCACCTCACAGCAAGAGGTTCACCGGTTCGATTCTCGGCTGGGGTGCCTTCTGTGTAGAGTTTGCATGTTCTCCCCGTGTTCGAGTGGGTTTCCTCCCACATTCCAAAGACATGCATCTGGAACATTTCTCCCCGGGCCTCCACTGAAAACAGGCTCTGTGGAACCTAGTCGGACTTTCCCGGTCAACAAATCATAAATAAATAATAAAATAAAATAAATAAAACATGCAGCCGACGCCATTACATCAGTTTTTCTTGCCCCAGATGTCAGGTGTCCCCCAAATGGGGAGCAAATCAAATTAAAAACACAAAAATATACCTCCAACCAAAAGCAAATACACCAATAAGGCTTTTAAGCATAGTAAAAGAAAGTAGAGGTATTAGTCAGAGAAAAAAAGGGGGCAGGAGTGAGGGTAACCGGGACTGCAACAGTGAATACACTCGAACATCTACATTTATGGTAAATGTACACAACTGCACTATGTTCTTCGTGTTTCACTGTTGTAGTCATTACCATTTGGGTAGATTCCCAAAGCTATGGTTGGGAGGAGGAATTTATACAGCATTAGGACCAGCTATAAGGCCCTGCAAGACAGCAGTGGCAAAGCCAGCTCTGGATTTAGAGAAAATTGGTAAATGATAATGCTTGGTGAAAGTATGTACAGAACTCCAGGTAGCAGCTTCTAGAATATCCCTGGCAGGAACACCTCTGAGATAGGCTGCAGAAGTAGATGCAGCCCTGGTGGAGTGACATCTGATCCCCTGGGGGATAGGTTTTCCAAGGTGCTTATATGTTTGTTTTGAAATAGCCTTCCCCTCTGCCCCAACAGCAAATGCTACTAGCAATTGTTCAGATTTTCTTCGAAATTTAGTTCTGTCCAAGTAGAATCTAAGTTGTCTGTGCACGTCCAAGGAATGCAGAATCCATTCCCCTTTGTTCTGTGGATTGGGAAAGAAGGTTGGCAAATGAATGGACTGATTAAGAGCCACACTGGAAACCACCTTTGGCATGAAGGATGGAATGGTCCTCAGAGATACTCTGTTCGCATGAAAGATGATGAAAGGCTCCACTTCCATAAGGGCCTGTAATTCAGATATCCTTCTAGCTGAAGTGATTGCTAAAAGGAAGGCTGTTTTCCAAGAAATAAATTTTAAGTCTGCAGTAGCAGCTGGCTTGAAAGGAGGTAGAGTGAGCTTCTCCAAAACAAAGTTAAGGTCCCAGGCAGGGGTAGGAGCTCTACTGGGTGATCTCAAGTTCTCTGCCCCTCTGAGATACTGCTTGAGCAAGGGATGAGAAAAGAGGGGTGGTTCTGTGTTATAGCGAGCTGAAATAGCTGAAGCGTGTATTTTAATAGAGGAAAAAGACAGGCCCTTGTGAAGCATCTCAGTTAAGTATTGCAAAATCTGAGGTAAATTGGGCACTGCTGAACTCATCCCTAAAGACTGGTTCCAGCCAGAGAATCTTTTCCATTTGTCAGCATAAGATTTTCTAGTACTAGGTCTTCTCACCTCCAAGACGACATCCATCACAGGTTTGCGGAGAAATGCTAAGGGTGAATTTAAGTGATTAGCCAGGCTGCAAGGTTCAATGTTGGAAGGTGAGAGTGCAGAACATGGTTCTCCTGCTGAGACAGCAAGGAAGGTGTCTGAGGCAGGTGCCATGGAGATATTTGTAACACACTGCGCAGGCGTGGGTACCAGTGTTGGCGTGGCCAGTCTGGAGCAATCAAAATCATTGTTGGTTTGTCCTGTTTGACTTTTAGCAGAACTTTGGAGAGCAGAGGCAAAGGGGGAAAGGCATAGACTGATAGGTTTTTCCAGCTGAACGACAGAGCATCCACTTTCCAGGCTTTTTTGTGGGGAGTCCTTGTGCAAAACTTGTCCAACTGGTAGTTCTGGGGGGGGGGGGGGCAAATAGATCTGCATCTGGGCTCCCCCATTTGCTTGTCAACATATTGAAAATCCGTGGTTTCATTTTCCACTCGTGTGGGTCCATGAGATTTCTGCTTAGTCCGTCTGCCAGTGTATTCAATTTTCCTGGCAGGAATTGAGCTTGTAGGTGCACTTGGTAGCTCAAGGCTGTGTTCCACAATGCCATGGCTAGTCTGCAGAGGGGGTAGGAATGTGTACCCCCCCCCCCGCTTGTTTATGTACCACATAACCGTAGTGTTGTCCGTCTTTACCATTAGTTGTCCTGGAAGAATGTAGTCCTCGAAGGCTGTCAGAGCATTCTGTACAGCTAACATTTATTTTTGATTGACATGTAGGTGCATTTGATTTGGGTTCCATTTGCCCTGAATGCACTTCCCTGGCAGGTGAGCCCCCCCATGCATAGTCTGATGCATCTGTAGTTAGGGTTTGGGCAGCAGGGGGTAGTGTGAATGGCAGCCCCTTGTTTTGGTGGCAGGCCTCTGCCCACCATAGGAACTCCAGGCGTAGGCAAGGTATGATAGGAACCATTGTTTCTAGGCTGTGACCATGTTGACTCCATAGACTTTTTAAGTACCACTGTAGTTTCCTCATATGCAGTCTTGCATATGGAATTAGAAAAATGCAGGAGGCCATGAACCCCAAGGCTTGCAGTATTTGTCTTGCAGATATAGCAGGGTTTTTGTGGCCACTTGTTTGAAGTAAGTTATCACATGAATTTGCTTCTCTGGCGTGAGGAAAGCCATCTGGGCAGTTGTATTCAAGATTGCACCCAGGAATGTAATCTGTTGAGAGGGTACCAGTTGTGATTTATTTTCGTTTATGGTGTACCCCAGACAAGTTAGAAGCTTTTTTACAAACGCCAGATGATTTAGAAGTATGCCCTGGTTTTCTGCCTGAATTAGACAATCGTCCAGGTATGGATATATTTGAATATTTCTTTGCCTGCAAAATGCAATTACTGGAGCCAGGCACTTTGTGAATACCCTGGGCGCAGTAGACAAGCCAAAGAGCAGTGCAGAGAACTGATAATGCAAGTAGCCTGCTTTGAAGGGTCGGTATCTTCTGCAAGATTCCTTGATTGGGATGTGTAGGTATGTTTCTTTTAAATCTAGAGTTGCCAACCAGGTATCTTTGCCTAGCATAGGAAGTAATTGGTGAAGAGTCAGCATCTTGAATTTTGGAATGTCCAGAAAGGTGTTTAGAGTAGACAGGTCCAGAATTGGCAGCCATGATTTGTCTTTTCTGAGTACCAGGAAAAACCTGGAATAGAAACCTTGTCCCTTTTCCTCTTCTGGTACCGGTTGAATAGCCCCCATGTTTAAGAGGGAAAGTACTTGTTTTTGAGCCTCTGCCCCCTGATTTGGGGGCAGGTCTGGCCACCCGTTTGGAGTTGGCAACGTGTGGAAATGACATCTGTATCCCTGGGACACTATATTTAAAACCCATTTGTCCTGGGTTATGAGTTCCAAGTTTTTTGCATGAAGAGCAATCTTTCCCCCCAAAGGGGCGGCTAAAAGGTAAGTGCTTGGTAATTTTAAAGGAAAGTCATTGAGACTGCTTACCATAGGGGGGTGTCTTGTTATTTCCAGATTTGGAAGTGGAGGCCCCCCATTGCTTAGTTCTGAGAGTCCCCTGGGACTGAAAAGTACAGTTGTGTACCTATCATAAATGTAGATGTTCGAGTGTATTCACTGTTGCATTCATTACACTTGGGTTATCCGCCGGCAGGCTACCTGCAGTCGGCCCGAGTTCCAAAGTCTTGGTCCAGCGTCGGTTGCTGTCACCTCTTCCCTGACGTCAGTGCACCAGGGGTATAAAAGATGCAACCAACGCCATTTTCTTCAGTTTTTCTTGCCCCAGATGTCAGGTGCCCCCAGATAGGAAGGCTGGAAAAATACAAATATGCCAAAAAGCATGCATGTACTAATATAAACATTTCCTTCATCTACAAGCAAATACACCACATAGGTTGTATAGAGTTGAGAAGTACAGAGAAGTCCCAGAAATAAAAAGGGGGATGGTGGGTGGGTAACCTGGACTGCAACTGCTTGAATAAGGCAGTCGTCCAAGTAGGGATATATTTGAATTCCTTTTTGTCTGCAAAATGCAATTACTGGTGCCAGGCATTTTGTGAAGACCCTGGGCGCAGTAGATAAGCCAAAGGGCAGTGCAGAGAATTGGTAATGCATTGAGCCTGCTATGAATCTGAGTTATCTTCTGCAAGATTGTCTGATTGGGACATGCAGGTATGCCTCCTTGAGGTCCAAAGTAACTAGCCAAGCCTTCTTGTCCAGCATGGGTAGAAGTTGCTGTAGTGTTAACATTTTGAATTTTGGAACATCCAGGAAAGTATTTAGGATTGACAGGTCCAGTACTGGTCTCCAGGCTTTGTCCTTTCTGGGTACTAAGAAAAGTCTTGAGTAAAATCCTTGCCCTTGTTCTTGCTGTGGTACTCTTTGAATAGCTCCCATGTCCATGAGAGCAGCAATTTGTTTTTGTGCCTCTGCCCATTGGTTTTGTGGCAGGTCCGGCATACCTTTTGATTTTGGAAGTGTGTGAAAGTGGAACCTGTAACCCTGAGAAACAATATTCAGTACCCATTTGTCCTGGGTGATTATGTGCCAATTTTTTGAGAAAAGTTCTAGCTTTCCCCCTAGGGGTGCTGCCAAAAGGTAAGTGCTTGGTATCTGTAGAGGGAAGTCATTGGGACTGTTTCCTATAAGGTTGTGATTTGTCTACCCCTCCTTTGGGGGCTGAAGCACCCCACTGTTTAGGTTTGTAGGAGCCTTGGGGCTGAGATCTGCCTCTTGGACATCTGTATCTGCCTCTTTGTGGCCTGTCAGACACAGGAAAGGACCAATTTTTTGAAGGCCAGTTTCTGCTAAACCTAGGTGGTTGGACCTGTAAGAAATCCTTTACTGTCTGCATTGATTTTGCTTTATCCTCCATTTTCTTTAACACCTCTTCTGCCTTAACACCAAACAAAGTATCATGCTGTAGTGGAGCATCCAATAATTTTACTTTAACAAGGTCAGGTAAACTTTGTTCTTTCAACCAAGCATGCCTACGAATAACAGAGCCTGTAACTGCGGCTCTACAAGAAGCCTCTAATGAATCAAAACCACATTGTGAAGTATGCTTTCCCACTAGTTCAGCTGCATGCAATAAATCCTGCATTTCCTTACTGTCAGGACTTTCTGAGTTTGAAACCATTTTCTGTTTTAACAATGACATGAGGTACTGTTGATATTTAAGCATGTGAAACTGGCAATTTAAAGCCCTTACAGCTAAAGTAGCAGAAGTGTAAACTTTTTCCCCCCATCTGTCCAGAGCTCTGGAATCCCTATCCGAGGGGACAGGATTTTTAGCAGTGGAAGCCTTAACCCCTTTAGGACCCTAAGAAATTGTTTCTGGATCTGCAGCAGGGTTTTTGTAAAGAAATTTATGAGAGTCAGGGACCCTGTAGTACCTGTCTGGCTTGACTGGTGCAGGGGGTAAAGAATCAGGAGTCAGACTGGATTCAGAGAAAACATCATCAACAATATCAAGCACAGGGGGAATAGCCAGGGGCCTGTGCTGGGGCAATAAAATGAAGTCTCTGAGCCTTTTCTTGGATTCTGAATAATCCTGGCTCTCCCAATGGAAATGCTCCCTTATGGTGTGCAGGGTTTCCCCAAAAGAATAATCCTCAGGTGGAGAGGCAGAAGGTATAGACTCTTCTGCATCAGAGTCCTCATAGGGAGGGAGGGAATATCCCTGATCAGAAGAGGAATCAGAGGAAATAGAAACCTGGTCAGAGGAATCATAGTCAGTGTCTTGCCTAGGCCTTTTGTCAGGAGGGGGATGGGAACCCTTGATTAAAGTAATTAGGTCTTCGGCCATTTTAAGCATCTGTTTCTTTGGCATGGATGACTGTTCAGTAGAATGCTGTACTTGTTTCCTTGTCTTTAATGGTGTTTTTGACTTTGCCTTGGCTGCTGTAGTGGACTTAATTGTAAGCTGTGAAGGTCTGAAAACTCCCTCAGAAGCCGATGCCTGCTCAGCGGCTCCGGACCCATCTGAGGGGATAGTTTCCGTAGGCCCAATAACTTGAGTTTCCACAGGCCTTAGTGTCTCCACTTGGCTGTCGGATACGGCCTGTGGCTCTGAGGTAGCGGGTGTCAGGGGCTGCGAAAGTGCCTCACTGAGAACCGGCGACTGGCCTAGAAGAGGCTTCGTCATCGGTTTTAGACCTCAGATGCCTGTCCTTTTCTTTTTTGTCTTTGTGTTTTTTATAAATTCCGGTCGTCGGTTGTTCCGACGTCATTATGTAATTAAACCTTCGGCCAAAATAATGTAATGCAAAATCAAACAGACGTTTAATAGTGCGTTTATTGAATCTAGCACAAAACCGACAACTGGTAACCTCGTGGTCAGAGCCTAGGCAAGGAATACAGTAAGAGTGAAAGTCCTTATGAAGTATTTGCTTCCCACAAAAAATACAATTATTAACTTTTACTGACATCGGTCTGGAGCAAGAAAAAGTTTCTCCAACGGGGTACTTAGCTTTATTGAAGACTTCGGTTCTGAAACTCAATTTCGAAAATCTCAGGAGTCGGCCGACCGGCACTTGCGAACTGCTTTTGCTTTGGGCACCGCGCGGCAAGAAAGACTGAAGAAAATGGCATCGCTTGCATCTTTTATATCCCTGGCACACTGACGTCAGGGAAGAGGCGACAGCAACCGACGCTGGACCAAGACTTTGGAACTCGGGCCGACTGCGGGTAGCCTGCTGGCGGATAACCCAAATGTAATGACTGCAACAGTGAAACACGATGAACATCCTGATGTTTTTGGTGTGTCTGGGTTTGGCTTGAGAGGATCTGGAAGGAGCTGGAAAGGACCAATTCTTACTAGGCCAGTGCCTACTAAATCTTGGAGGTTGCACTTGTAAGAAATCTTTTACAGTTTACATAGATTTAGCTTTATCTTCCATCTTTTTTAGAACTTCTTCAGCCTTATTGCCAAACAGGCGGTCCTGATTTAAAGGAGCATCCAACAATTTTGCTTTAACATGATCAGGCAGAGATTGCTCCTTAAGCCAAGCATGCCTTCTAAGGACAGACCCAGTAACAGCAGGAGGCCTCTAAAGAATCAAAACCACATTGCAAAGCATGTTTTCCAACTTGTTCAGCAGAATGCAATAAATCCTGTAAATCTTTATTTTCCACACAGTCAGAAATCAACATAATTTTCTGTTTAAGCAGTCCAATAATATGCTGTTGATATTTTAACATATGAAATTGGCAGTTTAAAGCCCTAATTGCCAAGGTTGCAGAAGTATAAACTTTTTTACCCCATCTATCCAGCACCCTGGAGTTTCTATCAGAAGGGGTAGGATTTTTAGCAGTAGAAGCCTTAATGCCCTTGGGCCCCTGAGAAATGGTTTCTGGATCTGCAACAGGATTTTTGAAAAGGAACTTGTGGGACTCAGGAACCCTGTAGTATCTGTCAGGTTTACTAGGAGCTGGAGGCAGGGAATCAGGGGCCATGCTGGATTCCGAAAACACATCATCAACAATGTCTAATACAGGAGGTATAGCCAAAGGCCTATGCTGAGGTAGAAGAAGGAAATCCCTAAGACTCTTTTTTGAATCAGAAAATTCCTGACTTTCCCAGTGGAAATGCTCCCTTAAGGTATGTAAAATTTCCCCAAAAAGAAAAGTCCTCAGGGGGGAAGCAGAGGGAACGGAATCCTCTGCATCAGAATCCTCATAAGTAGGTATGGACAAATCCAGGTCATTAGAAGAGTCAGAAGAAACAGAGTCCTGATCAGAAGATTCATAGTCAAGCTCAGCCCTAGGCCTCTTAGAAGGGGGGGGGGGGGTTGACTATCCCTGATTACAGTAATAAGATCTTCAGCCATTTTGATTATTTATTTTTTAGGCATAGGGGCCTGGGCATCGGTTTTTTAGACACAGATCGAGATTTAGGCCTTAGTATTGAAGGTGGAGTCAATTTAAAATGCCAGTCTGTAGGCCTGAATAGACCCTCAGAAGCCGGTGCCTGCACAGCGGCTCCGGACCCATCCAAGGTAGAGACATCCGCGGGTTCCATAGGTGAAGCATCTCGCGGCATTCCGGACTCCGAATGGGTCTCAGTAGAGGCTGCGAATCAGAAGTAGCAGGTATCAGGGGCTGCGAAAGCACCTCACTGAGTACTGGCGAACTGGCGACTGGCTTAGGAGAAGCGTCGTCTGCAGTTTTGGACCTTGAAGGCCTGTCTCTGTCTTTATCTTTGTGTTTTTTTGGAATCTCAGTAGTCAGATGGCTAACAGACGACATTTCTGGATAATTAAACCGAGAACCGAAATATTTAGAGGCAAAAATGTACCGGTGACGGATAGTGCGCCGATTAAATAAAGCATAAAACCGACAGCAAGGTACGTCGTGGTCAGGGCCTAGGCAAGGAATACAGTACAAATGAAAATCCTTATGAGGTATTTGCTTTCCACAAGTAATGCAATTATTAACTTTTACTGACATCGGTAAGCAGCAAGAAAAAGTTTCCCCAACGGGGTACTTAGCTTTAAGTTGAAGACTTCGGTTCTGAAACTCGAAAATGAAAATTTCAGGAGTCGGCCAACCGGCACTTGCGAACTGCTTCTGATTCGGGCACCGCACTGCAAGAAAGATTGATGTAATGGCGTTGGCTGCATGTTTTATACCCCTGACAACCTGACGTCATGGAAGGGACAGCAACCGACGCAGGACCCAAGACTTTGTTAATCAGGCCGACTGAGGGCAACCTGCCAGCAGATTACCCAAATGTAATGACTGCAACAGTGAAACACGAAGAACATCCATCCACTTAAATCAGTCACATTAGCAAATTTACTCAAGACACCCTTGTGGCAGACCCTTCTGATTTTACTGAATGCACTCAACATTTCCCAAATTCACCAGCTTTCATATTCACAAGCAAAAAGCCATGCATGATCCTCCAGTGGAAATTCTCTTTACGGCAACCACTGTAAAAAGGAGAAGCTCTTCAGGGATCTCCCACAATTACCAAAAGTCAGTGCAATTACCATGCCAGATCTCTCCTGAAAATAGATCACAGGCATAGTGGGACTAATCCCCCCCACACACACACACACAGATCAAAAAGTAGATATAGCAAAAATAAATGTATAAATATAAACAGGACAGTTGAGACAGACAGAGACCATCGCTGAAAGTTGCAGAAAAAAAATGCAAACTTGTCCTTCTCATCGGAAAGTAAGGTGGAAGGTGTTGTGCCCTCTGATTTGCACTGGACCAAAAAGAACATGTTAGAATCTGCCAAAGAATGGCTGGTCGAAGTGTCACTATCCCATCAGAGATTTATACACACTACCTGCCTTGCCAGCAGTAAACAGCTGAATCCAGAGGCATTTGGGCTGCATAAACAGTTTCTTAGGGAAATGACCTAAGGTTTCTCAACCTTCTTCATCAGAGGATGATTTAACCACTTCTAAGGAGAAAGAAGAAATGTGACAGCTCATTCCATAGCCTGTTTCCTCAAAGTAGGAGGGTCATATAAGTAAGAGCTCTCATTACCTTTGCATACTTCACAAAGACCTCAGAATCATCTTTGTTAAGTGGAAAACTAATGGGGAGGGAGACTTTTCTACCTGAAAGCTCCAGCAGGAGAGAGCAAGTGACTGCTTAAAGGGTTAGTGAGAAATTAAGGAGACGAGCTGGCATAATGATTAAGGTCTTCGTCTCCCATGTACAAGGTTTGATCTTGACCTCCGACCAGTGCCTGTTTGGAGTTTGCTTTTTCTCCCTGTGTCTGTGGGGTTCCTCCCACATCCGAAAAACCTACTGAGTTTTTCCATCTCAAAACTCACCAATGAATGGAGCTGTGAGCAGAAGCACAAACTCTACATGGTGCCCTATGGGAGGGAAGAGTTTGTACAGACCAACTGCTTTGGGCATCTACTGCAGTACACAGTATCCTCAAGACAGAAGAACATGGAACACAGGCTGTGGCAGGGCTAGCCACTCGACTGTGTAAAATATGGCTCTAGGTGATTCGGTCATGTTGACTAATGTTGCCAGGGACCCTTGCTAACGGTGGGAGGGGTGTATGTGTCCCTATTCGCCACTGTGTGCCCACCATAAAGTTCAGCAGCCTTGGGTCAATAAGCTACTGGCTGGCTGGTGTATAGTTGCCCAGCCTGGGTTACCTGCGATAGCTCTGTTGAGTAAAAGCTGCATGTAAAACCAATCAACCTGCCAAACACAAACTGAAAATTACTACACTTAATGAATGTTCACTGACAGGACGCAGCTTGGAAGTGGATGACATGATGATACGAAGGAGGCTGGACATTCTACGTATCAAAGCCACTTGACTTGGGATCCAGAGTCTACTATTCAAGAGGGGGACAGGCTAGAAATGGTGTGAGAATTGTGGTGAGAGACAGGCTTCAGATGGCAGTAAGGGATATCATCAGAATAAATTACATACTTATGGCAATCAGACTGCAGTGCAATTATAGGGCAGTATTCATAATCTCAGCCTAAACCCCACAGCAGGATTGCGATAGTGAGGAAAAGAGTACATTCAGGCAGCAGTTGCAGGACCTACTAGATAAAGCAGGACAACATGAATTGGGGTTGATAATGGGCGACTTGAATGCACATATCGGGACAGACAGAACAGGATATGAGAACTGCCTGGGTCCACATGGGTGGAGCAACAGGAATAAAGGAGGAAAAGCCATTCTAGACCTCTGTCTGGCAAATGGCTTGATAGTAGCCAACACATGGATCAGAAAGGGAGACAGTCACAAGATCACATACAAGAGTAATCAACATGCAACTCAGGTAGACTTCCTCCTAGTAAGGAAAAGGCACTGGGTAGAATCCATGACTGCAAAGCCATCCCCAAGGAAACAGTTGCCCCACAGCATAAACCACTGGTTGCCACAATCTGCTGCAAGTAGTGGTCAGAGAAGGCACTAAGGTCAACAGAGACCAGACTGAAGACCTGGAAGTTGACTGCAGAGAAAGTACAACAGTTGAAGGGATTAATCAGGGTTTCAGCACCCCAAGAAGAGGATGAAATAGGTGGAACTGAAGAAGAATGGCACTGCCTCAAAACAGCATGTGTTAGGACTACAGAACAGATATGTAGCTGAGCCAGGTATGGAAATAAGGTACATAAGGAACGCTGGTGGTGGAATGCAGAAGTCCAAGAAGTCATTGAAAGAAAGGAGGAGTGCAGGAAAAAAATGGGAGATAGAAAAGACTGGCCAGGCTAGGAAGGAATACTGGATAGCTAAGAAAGGAGCTGCAATAGCAAAAAACAGGGCATTGGAGGCACTCTACCAACTTCCGAAAAGTGACTCAGTAGATGATACAAAGAAACTATATCAGGTTGCAAGGCAAAGACAGAAAGATAAAGAAGACAGTCAGACATCCTTCATAAGGGATGCCAGCAACAACCTGCTCACCAGTCCACAGGACATCAAAGGCAGATGGATGGAGTATTTCTAGCAGCTTCCGAATGACAAAAACCCCACAGAATCTGTACTGCCCCAGAAACAGTCTATGATGAGAAAAGAAGAGCCCACCCTAGAAGTAAAAATAGCACTAAGGAAAATGAAGTCAGGGAAAGCAGCACGCTCAGATGAGGTCACAGCACATATGATAAATATGCTGGGTGAAATAGGGAGATATGGCTCCTGGGGGTACTCATAACAGTGTGGAGAGAAAAATGCATCCCAGATGACTGGAGAATAAGCATACTTGCGCTAGTGTACAAGAACAATGAGGATATCCACAACTGTGGACAGTACAGAGGCATCAAACTCCTATCATATTGCATGAAAGTTCTGCAGAGGGTGACTGATAAATGGATACACAGAGTACTATTTTTATTTATTTATTTATTTATTTTACATTTGTTAACCGGGGGTGTCTAACTGAGCTGAAAAGGCCCTTTTTCAGCAGAGGCCCAGGGAGAAAAGCTCCACAAAGAAAAAATTACAGACACATTTAGTTATTTAGACATGATCAGTATACACACAAATTACAAGAGACATGTTTTTACAGTGGTATGCGGCACATCAACAGTTATAGTGGAGAGAACAAACAAAAAATATTAATTTTAAAAATAAAGGTAATTAATAGATTTGTGGTGTACAGCTGAAATTTGGAACATAGGTAGAATACATGCATAGTACACAGGTACAGTACATACACTGTAGATTAGCCAGTGTTTGTGAGTAAGATTGAAAACTATTATCAAGTACTCTAGATTTAGTATGTATACGTTATCCGCTTTCACTAGCCTGGGGAGCAATCATGGCACTGCCAACTTTGCTTTAGATGTTGCCTGATGAGGTCTTTACAGGAGGCTTTGGATAATGTGTTTTGAATGCTAGTAGGGACAGAGTTCCATTTTTTAGCCACTGAACTACTATATAGCGCATCTCCAAAGCTATTGTAGTTGTTGGTGACTTCTAGTAGTGGTTTGCTTGATGATCTAAGAGGCCTTTTGGCTGAGTGATGTTGAGTGATGCAGTCTGGATTCAGATCAGGATGCAGCACAACTGAACCAATGCTTGCAATGAGACAGACAATTGAGAAGAAGCTACAGATGAAGAAAGAGTCCAACTGGGCACTCCTAGACTTGGAGAAAGCATGACAAGGTCTCAAGAAAGCTGACCTGGGCAGTACTGCAGTGGTTTGAAGTCCCAGAAACATTGGTAGAACTGGTGCAGGCTATGTACAAGAACCCAAAGACTCAAATATGAACAGTGTTTGCCTCACAAAGGGGTTCCCAGTGGGAGTGGTGTCCACCAGGGTTCAGCTCTGAGCCCACTGCTGTTCATACTGGTGATGGACTACATTAGCAAACAGGTTGGAGGGGACAGATCAACAAAGTTACTGTATGCAGATGATGTGGCATTACAGGCACACTCTGAGCAAGAAAGTACAGTTGTGTACACTTACCATAAATGTAGATGCTCGACTGTATTCACTGTTGCAGTCATCACTTGTGGGTTATCCCTGCTGTGGTAGCCCTCGACCGGCCCGAATACCAGAGTCACTGTTTTTCTGCGTCAGCTGCTGTCGCTTGCTGGCTGACGTCAGGTCGTCTGTGCTATGAAGGAAGGCAGCCAACATCATTACATCAGTCTTTCTTGCCGTGGAGCCCATAGCAGAAGCAGTTTGCAAGTATGCCGGTCGGTTGCTTCCAGAGTTCGAAATTACAGCTGAAAATGTCTAAAGCTAAGTACCCCGTTGGGGACCCTTTTTTCTTGCACTAACCGATGTCCAAAAAAGTTAACAATTGCCTGTGGAAAGCAAATACCACACCGAGACTTCCACTCTTACTGCGTCACTTGTTTAGGCCCAGACCACGACATCCCCCATTGCCAATTCTGTGCCCTCTTTAACACGAGAACTATTCGTCATAGAGTTCTTTTCGTAGCCAGGTATTTTCATCTTCTGTCTTCATTTTCTGAAATGGCATCCGTCAGCCAACAATCCACAGACTTTCCCAAAAAACATAAGGATAAAGATAGAGACAGAACACACAAGGCCAATCCTTCGGACAACTCCTCCGCTAAGCAGGTCATCAGTTCTCTGGAATTCAGTGAGCCGCCTTCACAGCCCCTGATACCTGATTCAATACCTTCGTAGGCCTCTACTGAAACCCTATTGGAGTCCGGTATGCCGCAGAAATCTTCTTCGTCTTCCAAGCCTTTGGTCGTCTCTGCCTCGGATGGCTCTGGAGCCACGACGCAGGCTCTGGCTTCTGAGGAGGTCTTTTGCACTACCAAATCTACCAGCTTCTAATTTAATCTAAATCTAAGAACTTCAGTAAAGGATAGGGGAATGGAATGCAAAACTGAAGGCACATGGGATGAAACTAAGCACAGATAAGAAAGTGGTAATGGCAGTAAACTGGGGAAATCAGAAGAAGCTGAGAACTGAGATAGAAGGGAAGATAGTGGAACAGGTAAATAGCATAAAAGAATCTGGGAGGCGTGGTTGAGGAGAAGGGAAAACTTAATGAAGAGGACAAAGCTAGAATCAAAGGGGCTGCATCCAACTGGCATAGAGTCTCAGATGTAGTCTATGACAGAAGAATGCCAAAGAAGCTGAAAAGCAAGTTGTACAAGACAGTAGTGAGTCCAGTATTACTGTATGGTACAGAAACCTGGGCAGTAAAGGTACAGCAGATGAAGAAGCTAGATATGATGGAAATGAAGTGCCTGAGAAGGGTGGTAGGATGCTCACATAAGAGCAGAAGCCAAAGATCAAAGAGAACAGATGATCTGGGACAGAAAGGAAGGTAAGAGGAAATGAGGATGTCCAGTAAAGAGACGGATGGATTGTGTGAAAGAAGATCTGCGACAGTCAGGCATGAGTGTTGAAGAAGGCAGGAGTGTGGCACTGAATAGAGAGAGATGGCGACAGTTTACATGACACCCTGACCCCATGTAGAAAATGGGAAAAAGGGGGCTGATGATGACGAATAAAGGACAGGCAAGCTTTTAATGTTTGGTGATAGGGCCCCAGCCCAATTGGGACATACCACAGATATCATCAGGTCATACGCTTCCCTGGATCAGGTAACAGAGTCAATCTTGTTCTTTAAACATGCAAGTTTACATCCATGAGAACAAGTCTCCCAGAATTTCAATAGTGTACACACTTCCAACGTCCGGGCCATATCAGTCAGATCATCTGGAACTTTTAGTTATGTACTTACCATAACTTCGGATGTATGGGATCCATCTCGCCTACATTCATAACAGATGGGTTCGGAGCCGATCCATTGGCTCCGACTCGGCAACTAATACACTAGCACGAAGTCTGTCATTGGCTGGGCTACTCCCTATCCCAGGATGCACTACACCTGCTTCCCCAGATCTTGTGTGTTCGCTTTCATACATCCATGCAAACACAGAAAAACTAGTAGTCACTATAACCAACTAAAGTTCTTCAAGAAAGATCATCAAAAAGGGACTACAGCTCCTCTAAATCCGAATGGAAGGGGGAAGGAGGGTGGGTACTTATGAATGTAGGCGAGATGGATCCCATACATCCGAAGTTATGGTAAGTACATAACTAAAAGATGTAATGGAATCCTATCTCGCCTACATTCATAATAAGATGGGACAGCGTCCCTAGCACCTAAATCCCAGGTGGCTCATTGGAAAACACTCCTGAGAACTGTGGAACCAAAGGAAGCCCTGCCTCGAGAAACCACATCCAATTTGTAATGAGAAATGAAAGTGTGCGGAGAATTCCAGGTTACCGCAGCACAAATATCATCTATTGATAATTTGGAGTGAAAAGCTACAGAAGTAGCCATTGCCCTGGTAGAATGAGCCTTGACTGGAAAGGGAAGCTCTTTGTTAGCCTGTGAATAAATAAAAATGATACAATCTTTAATCCATTTAGCTATGGAGGTTTTTGTTACTGGTTGACCCAATTTGTTCATTGCAAAGGAAACAAACAATTGATTTGATTTCCGCGTGTGAGCGGTTCTATTCAAGTAAAAACGCAGTTGTCTATGTACGTCCAATTGATGCAAGGTATATTCTGCATTATTAGAGAATTCTGGGAAAAAACAGGGAGTTCTATAGTTTGTTGAATACAGAAAGAGGAGGCCACCTTTGGTATAAAGGAAGGGTTTAATTTCAATGAAACTCTATGCTTGTGAAAAATCAAATAGGGAGGATCAGAACAAAGAGCTTGAAGTTCTGAAACTCGCCTGGCAGAAGTTATGGCCACTAAAAAGGCCGTTTCCAAGACAGAAATTTTATATCACAGCTAGCAGCTGGATCGAAGGACGGGCAGTTAGGGCAGCAAGAACCATATTCAAGTCCCAAGGGGGACAGGATGAGATAATGGAGGCCTAAGGAGCCACGCCCCTTTAAGGAAAGCCTTACAAAGTTTGTGAGACATAAATGAAGGTTCAAATGAGGCATGAAAATTAGAGATCGCCGCTAGCTGAACCTTAATGGTAGAAACTGAAGAGCCCAACTGAAAAAGGGAGGTCAGAAAATTCAGAACCTCCGATACTGGTGCAGTGAGAGGGTCTATACCCCGTTCCTGAGCCCAGAAGGCAAACCTTTTCCATTTGCTGGAATAAAGTTTGATAGTGGAAGGTTTATGAGAAGAAGACAATATGTGGACCACATCCGGAGAAAGAGCATTGTCTCGGACTAAGGATGGAAGTGGAGTAACCATGCTGCCAACTTCAAAGACCTGAGAGACGGGTGAAGCCGTCCTGACTGATGAGTCAGCAGGTCTGGCACCGGATCCAGAAACCATGGACCTTCTATCGCATGCCTCTGTAGGAAAGGGAACCAAACTTGACGAGGCCAGTGCGGGGCAATCAAAATCATCTCGCTCTCCAGGTAAATGGCCTTCTGTATCACCCTCGGTAGGAGGGAACGGGGAAGGCGTAGAGAAGACCGGGGGGCCAAATGTGGGTCAGAGCGTCCCTGGGAATTTGTCCCTGAGAAGGGAACAGCGTGAAGAACTCTCCGCATTTCGCATTGTGAGGGCTGGCAAACAGGTCGCAGCAAGGGAGACCCCATCTGTCGAAGATTTTCGCAGTTACTCCCTGGTTGAGGGACCACTCGTGGGGTAAAAGAATGGTCCTGCTTAACCTGTCCGCAATCACATTGGATTTCCCCGGTATGTGCGTTGCCATTAGAAAGCGGTTGGTAGCTACCGCCCAGTGCCAAAGTCTCATGGCTTCTCTGCACAGTGGGTAAGACCTGGTTCCACCTTGCTTGTTTATGTACCAAACCACCGACATGTTGTCGGATAGGATAACAATCGGACCTTGTGGGAGAACGTGATGGAGAGCTTGGAGTACTAAGAGTACCGCTCTCATCTCCAGGACATTGATATGCAAATGCGTTTCCTGGATCTGCCATGTGCCTTGGACCGACCTGTCCAGGTAATGACCCCCCCACCCTACCTGGGAGGCGTCCGTAGTCACAGTGGCAACAGGACGTTGAGGTATAAAGGGTCGCCCCTGGTCGAGATTGGATTGGAGAAGCCACCAACGCAGATCTCGACGGCAACTTTCCGTGATCATGATTAAATGGTTCAAGGGAAGTTCCTGATAAGACCATTGAACCGACAGTAGCCATTGTAAAATTCGCATGTGAATTCTGGCCAAGGGAACTAAAAGTATGGTTGACGCCATCGAACCCAACAGTTGTAGAATCTGATGGGCCGGGGCTCTTAGTAGTAAAGAAACAAACAAAACGGAACTGGAAACAATGAGAATAGACTCTAAGTAATATTCACTGTTTAATGTAAGCGCTTTCGGCTTAGTCTCTACTAAGCCTTCTTCAGACAAACAGTGGGTACAGCAGTAATAACAGCTTAAATACATTCATTAATTAAATGATGATACCTAATTAAAAGGGAAATGCTCACTAGCTAAAACATTAGATGTAAAAAATCTTAATAAATCCTTCAAAACAGGTACAGAAAACTCACTACTCTAACAAATATACAAATACATAAATTTGTGTATTAGTTCTACTGATTTAGTCCTTTAAAGTCATGAATGCAATAAATATTATACCCATATGAAATAAAAACTGATACTAGTAAATGCATGTATTCATATTGCTTGTAATTCCTAAGCCTATTGCCTTAAAACAATATGTATGAATTCACCCCTACCAAGGTTTAAAAACTATAGAATATATTTGAATATTATTCAATGTATAAGTATTCGTACATATTTGTACTATATAACCATTATGATGAATATATAAATATTAATGTAAAAATATATATATATATATATATATACAAATATTGATAAAGATATGAATATAAAAAATGTCTAAACACATGTATAAATCAATATTATCTCATCTACCTATTTAATGACAATAATTTAAGCATACATTTAATTGACAATGTTTCATTTAGACCAGGATATGACTGTGCATTGGTCGAAATTTGCCATTTAAGTTCGTCTAATTCTAACATCAATTGCCAAGGACCCCCTCTGATATTCAAAATTCTTTGTTGGAGTATAATAAATTTAAATGAGTGAGATGGATGCTGCGAAATATGCTTAGCTAAAGCATTATTAAGGTTCAATTTATTGATAGCATAAATGTGTTCGTACACCCTCTGTCTAAATTTTAGATCTTAATCTTATAGGTGATCTTTATGATCTAATGAATATTTTCACTTATTCATTACATCATAAATATAGAAAAGATATATTGTATAAAAATTGGTCGGTTATTAAGAACAACGAACATTTATTGGAAGCTTTAGGGCATAGACCAAAGATCACCTATAAGAGGGGCCCAAACTTGAAAAACATTCTTGAAAAAAAGCATAATATCTGTGTTTCACATTCAAATATAAGAGGGATGTTCAAATGCGGTTGTTGCCAGCAATGCAAAGTTATACTTACTGGTCAAACTTGTTCTATTAATGAAAAAAAGTATTTTCTTAATTCTAAATACAATTGTGAAAGTAAGATGGTTGTATATGCAGCTTTATGCCAACAATGTAATAGGTTCTATATAGGAAAAACAGAGAGAAAATTTAGACAGAGGGTGTACGAACACATTTATGCTATCAATAAATTGGACCTTAATAATTGCTTTAGCTAAGCATATTTCGCAGCATCCATCTCACTCATTTAAATTTATTATACTCCAACAAAGAATTTTGAATATCAGAGGGGGTCCTTGGCAATTGATGTTAGAATTAGACGAACTTAAATGGCAAATTTCGACCAATGCACAGTCATATCCTGGTCTAAATGAAACATTGTCAATTAAATGTATGCTTAAATTATTGTCATTAAATAGGTAGATGAGATAATATTGATTTATACATGTGTTTAGACATTTTTTATATTCATATCTTTATCAATATTTGTATATATATATATATATATATATATATATATATATTTACATTAATATTTATATATTCATCATAATGGTTATATAGTACAAATAGGTACGAATACTTATACACTGAATAATATTCAAATATATTCTATAGTTTTTAAACCTTGGTAGGGGTGAATTCATACATATTGTTTTAAGGCAATAGGCTTAGGAATTACAAGCAATATGAATACATGCATTTACTAGTATCTGTTTTTATTTTATATGGGTATAATATTTATTGCATTCATGACTTTAAAGGACTAAATCAGTAGAACTAATACACAAATTTATGTATTTGTATATTTGTTAGAGTAGTGAGTTTTCTGTACCTGTTTTGAAGGATTTATTAAGATTTTTTACATCTAATGTTTTAGCTAGTGAGCATTTCCCTTTTAATTAGGTATCATCATTTAATTAATGAATGTATTTAAGCTGTTATTACTGCTGTACCCACTGTTTGTCTGAAGAAGGCTTAGTAGAGACTAAGCCAAAAGCGCTTACATTAAACAGTGAATATTACTTAGAGTCTATTCTCATTGTTTCCAGTTCCGTTTTGTTTGTTTCTTTAACAGTTTTCTTTTTTGCAATTTGTTTCGGGGCTCTTAGTAGGGGAAGGCAGGATTTGACTTGATCTTGTAGGACCTGAATTCTTGCTGCCGGTAAAAAGGCGCGCATTCTTTTTGTGTCTAAGTCTGCGCCTATAAAGGTAATACGCTGAGATGGCTGTAGTACAGATTTTTGCAAATTGAACGTAATCCCTAAGAAACGGCCCAAGGTGAACGTGGCGCTGAGCGCCTGGAATAGTAGATGCTCGGAGGTGGCAGTAAGGAGCCAGTCGTCTAGATATGGAAACACTTGGAATCCCAGACTTCTCAGGTGAGCAGTTACCACTGCCAGACACTTGGTGAACACCCTGGGGGCTGTGGTGAGACCAAAGGGCAGTGCTCGGAATTGGAAATGACTGACTCCGTGGCGGAAGCGTAAGTGTCTCCTGGACTCTTGAGCTATCGGAATGTGATAGTAAGCATCCTGGAGATCTATGGAGCACATCCATGCATCTTTTTCCAGCAAAGGAAGAATAGATTGAAGAGTGACCATTCGGAATTTGGACTTTTTTACAAAACGATTCAATGAACTGAGGTCCAAAATGGGCCTGAAGTCCCCTGTCTTTTTTGGTACCAAAAATAATCTTGAGTAAGTTCCTAATCCGATCTGGTCGATGGGGACAGGCTGGATGGGTCCTTTTTCTAGCAGCTTTGAAACCTCTAATGCTGCCTGATCCCGCTGACTGGGTGGTACGTCCGGGATTTCCCTTAAAGAAAGGGGGGGTTTGTTGAAGGGGATGTATCCTCCGGTAATAATGCGAAGCACCCACTGATCGCTTGTTATGGATTCCGAAGCTTGTGGGTGCGCCGCAAATCGACCCCCGACTGGCTCCGGAGATGCACAGTCGGGCAACAACTCAGAGACGCTGGTTGTATGAAGAACCACGAAAGGAATCGCGGTCTCCAGAGTTACGGGGGCCTCTGCCACCTCTGGGGCGGAGTCTTCCAGAATTTCCCCCTCCCCTGCCTCTGGAGGGGGAATCACTGGGTGGAGTAGGGAAAGACTTCTGAGATTTTCTAAACCACATTTTCCCTCCTCTCTGAGCCTTGGGGTAAGGCCTAGAAGGAGCGGAAAATCGGGCCCCAACGGCAGTCAAAGTCTTGCCCTCCTGCTCGCACCGAGTTAGTGTGTCCTTCACCTTGGGTCCAAACAAAGATGACCCATCAAAGGGGCGTGAAGGAAGACTTGAAGGCCTCCCAAGCGAACACAAGCGTAACCAGGCGTGTCTCCTGAGGGCGACGCCTGTTCCTCAGCTCTACTCGCCTTCGGCCGCATAGGAAATGAGCCTCATGGACGAGTTAACAATAGAAAAGAGGGTAGTCATCTGGGCGCCAACAGTCGGGGCCAGCGCCTCAGGTAGATTACCAAGAAGGGAGTCATTTAGCTCTTTGAGGAGATCCCTTTGGAGCCTCGTAAAATGACATAAGTAGTTCAGCGACCGTAAGGTAAAGGCCGCTGAAGACAGGGTACGCTTCCTGTACCTATCCATGCTCCTGGAATCCTTATTAGGAGGATGAACAGACGTTGAAGCCTCTGCCACGTCCTGCTGTGTGGCAGAAGCCACCACCAAAGCATCTACAGGCACACCCTTTGTGAGAAATTCCTTCTGGGGGCTGACAAAACTTATTGGGCCTCGCAGGCACCGGTTCCACAGAATCAGGGTGTTCCCACCTTCGAGAAACCAAATCAAGGAGTTCATCAAGGGCGGAGACACCCAGGAGGCGGAAGGCTGGGCCCCAAAGGCCTTGAGGAAGACTGACTCCTCAGCTGAAGGGGTTTTGGCTTGCCAGTCACCTCTCTGTCTCAGAATCTCCAAGATATCTGAGAAGGAGATATCATCCGAAGATGATTTGGGGGACCCTTCTGCGTCATCGAGGTCAGTATCCGATGTAACAGACTCATCTTGGGAGTCTACGTGCTTCCTCTTACACAATTTCTTCCGTGGGGGTTCGTCCGAAGCAGTTTCGGACGGACCACCCGGAAGAAGGGAACCCCCGATGGGGGTATCCTCAGGCCCTGGGGCCCCGCTGCCGGGGAGCTGCAACACAACAGAGGCACCAGTCTCCAAATCTAGGGACGGTATGGTAGAATCTTGCTGAACCGGCAAAGGCATGGCCAGCGCGCTCCTCATGGCCTCAAAGGCCGGACCTCCAGAATCCAAGGAGGTCACTGGTCTAGAGGCCACGATGGCACTGGGAATTCCAGCAGCCGATGCTCCGAGAGGAAGACTAGGCACCGAAGCACCCAATCCCAAAGTGTTCCCCTCGGGCACGGCTGAAGAGGTTGCAGTACCAAACCCTGAACCGGAGGACAGGGTAGGAAGCACAGTCGGAACCGAGAGACCTCAAAGGGGTCTCTGCTCCGACCGTATGGCTCCGCTTTGCTCCACCACCACTGACTCCAACGGCTCCGAGGAGGTTAGAGGAGGAATCGAATGTGTTGGAGGGGGGATCGGCTCCGAAGCTAACTGTGCTGGAGCCGAGACCAATTTAGTAAAAACTGGAGATTGGAACAGCCTCTGTATCACCCTATCCAGGTCCGAATCAGAGAGTCTCGATGATTTAGAGGAGGTAGACAATCGAGAAGACTTTCCTCTTGGCTCCGAGAGAGAAGGGGACCGGCTCCGAAACGGCTCCAACGCTATCGGCGCCGGTTCCACCACAGCATGGACCACCATCGGCGCCGACGGAGCTTTCTTCGGAGCCGAGGGGGAAGAGTCTGAGCTGCACACCTCCACCGGCTCCGAAGCCATTGGAACCGATGGAGATGATTCACCTCTCGATACTCCAACCTGCGGCTCCGAAACCAATGGAGCCGAGGCAGACCCTTCGACCCTCGGCCCCGAAGTCAGTGGAGCCGAGGAAGAAGAAGTCAATTTTGGCTTTTTAGTAGACGGCTCCGACGGACTTGTCGGAGCCGACGACCTTTTCTTTTTGGAAGCAACAGGTGGATCTAAGGCTTCCTCAAAAGAAGGTTTAATAAGCCCTTTCAAAATTAGCTTGTTCTTGCGTTCTTGAAGAACTCTAAAGGAGAACGCATGACAGACGCTACAAGTCTCTTGCAGATGTTTCGGCCCCAAACAATAAACACAGACTGAATGGCTGTCTGTAATGGACATTTTATAACTGCACCGAGTGCATTTTTTAAAGACTGACTTTTGCTCCTTAGACATAATACAGGCCCTTCAACAAGTATTAAAACCTGACTTTACAACAACAAGTAAGCAGTATAAACAAAATTGCACCACCTGAAGAGCGCGAGACACACTGGTGCGAGTACTGAGGAAAAAAAATTTTACCTCACAACAAACAGTCACAGACAAAACAAGTTCAACGGCCCAAAGCCTTCTAATTTAAACGGGCTTGGCCCGAAAAACAATTAACCAAAAAAATTAATTAAAGCTGAACAGCACTCAAAGGTAGGGCAAAGACCCTCTAACTTAAACGGGCCTTGCCCGACTGAAAAGAATAAAGTACCAGAAGACACTCAAACACACAAAATATATAAAATAGTAAGGAATAGCTGTTAAAACAGCTGTTTGGTTAATATAGACAAAAACCCCAAGGTCAAAGACCAATAAAGGTAAAAAAAGAACCACTTAGCTCCAGCCAAATCGAGACCACATCCAGCTTGTAAAGCGGCAAACGAGATCTGGGGAAGCAGGTGTAGTGCATCCTGGGATAAGGAGTAGCCCAGCCAATGACAGACTTCGTGCTAGTGTATTAGTTGCCGAGTCGGAGCCGATGGATCGGCTCCGAACCCATCTGTTATGAATGTAGGCGAGATAGGATCCCATTACATCAGGGGTTTCCTAAGCCTCAATCAATGGGTGAATGTGTGGAGAGAAGAGGAGAATCCAAGGTCTTGAGTTTCAATATGGAATCTATGCTGCTGGACTTGAAAGATGCTCCATGTGATGTGGATAGGCACTTTCATGCTCTTAATGGTCAAATGTGGGAGAATCATTGTTCACAGCCTGAAGCACATGCCTAAACTCAGATGCTGGAAGATGCCACTCCTGCACTCCTTTCCATGTTGGTCAGCAAAAGTGTGAAAGCTGATCTCTTGCTAGTCCAGAAGAATACTTTTCTGCTCCGAGGAATGAAAGGCGGTCTCTTGAATAGACTTTGAATGATGCCTGAACGCCAGATCTCCTGCCTTCTACCATCAGTCTTGTCACAATGCATACATGCTCAATCTATGGAACAATCCTGTGGACCTTTGGGGGGGGGGCTGCTGGGATGACAGCAAAATCCAAGATTCTAAGTTCAGCTGAGAAGTCTTCATCTAGGGAGACCTGAAGAACTTGCTCCATGTTACCTGTTTGGGCATATTGACGTTCCTGACACTTGAATGAGGATGCTTCTGTTCTGAAATCCTTCAATACAGCCCATCAAAAGATATGCTAGTGGCACACCTCCTGTACTCTGCTTAAAGTCAGCTGATAAAAGGTATGAGACTGATGACTTGCTAGCTGAGAGAAAACTTGTGCTTCCTGAGAAATGCAATAAAGCCTCATGAATGGACTCTGAAATGAGTCGCCCTGACTGATGCCTATGTCCTTTAACTTCACCTGTCAGTTCAGCAAGAATCTTGGATCAAGAGAAGCACCCTCCTGTCGATTTCTACACCATCCACAACTGCCATCTTCCTCTGCACACAATGCAGGTTGTGAGACTGATCCAGTGGTCTTTTTTCAAAGATGTGTGGTAGTTCAAAACCAGTAGTAAATTATGACAATATCTGTACAGTAATGAAAGTTAATGTACAGTAATGAGCAATGCATTTAACAACCATTTTACAGCAGAGATGTAACATCATCCACCAATACTTGCGCAGTTTCACATTTAGTGGAGAAAATAAGTCTTCTTCTTTTGGCTGCTCCCGTTAGGATCAACTGTTTCCATTTCTTTTTGTCCTCTGCATCTTGCTCTGTCACACCAACCACTTGCATGGCCTCTCTCACCACATCCATAAACCTTATCAAAGGCCTCCCTCTTTTCCTGTTACCTGGCAGCTTCATCCTTAGCATATTTTTCCCAATATACTCTGCATCCCTCCTCAGCACATGTCCAAACCAACGTAATCTTGCCTCTCTGGCTTTGTCTCCAAACCTTCCAAACTGGGCTGACCCTCTAATATACTTATTCCTAATCCTGTCCATCCTCGTCACACCCAATGCAAATCTTAACATCTTCAACTCTGCCATGTCAAGCTCTGACTCCTGCCTTTTTGTCAATGCCACTGTCTCCAACCCGTATAACACAGCTGGTCTCACTACCCTCTTGTAGACCTTCCCTTTCACTCTTACTAGAACTCGTCTGTCACAAATCACTCCTGACACTCTTCTCCACCCACTCCACCTGCCTGTACTCTCTTCTTCACCTCTCTTCCACACTCACCATTACTCTGAACTGTTGATCCCAAGTACTTAAACTTATTCACCTTTGCCACCTCTACTTCCTGCATCCTCACCATTCCTCTATCCTCCCTCTAATTCATACACAAATATTCTGTCTTAATCCTGTTGACCTTCATTCCTCTTCTCTCTAGAGCATATCTCCACCTCTCCAAGGTCTCCTCCACCTGTTCCCTACTCTCACTACAGATCACAATGTCATCTGCAAACATCATAGTCCACGGGGACTCCTGTCTGATCTCGTCTGTCAACCTGTCCATCACCATTGCAAATAAGAAAAGGCTCAGAACTGATCCTTGATGTAATTCCACCTCCACCTTAAACGCATCCGTCACTCCCACCGCAGACCTCACCATTGTCATACTACACCGATACATATCCTGTACCACTCTTACATACTTCTCTGACACTCCCAACTTCCTCATACAATACCACAACTCCTCTCTAGGCACTCTGTTATATGCTTTCTCTAAATCCACAAAGACACAATGCAGCTCCTTCTGACCTTCTCTGTACTTCTCCATCTCAGAGCAAACATCACATCTGTAGTGCTCTTTCCTGGCATGAAACCATACTGCTGATCACTAACCATCACCTCCCTTCTTAATCTAGCTTCCACTACTCTTTCCCAAAACTTCATGCTGTGACTGATCAGTTTAATCCCTCTGTAGTTACTACAGCTCTGCACATCACCCTTATTTTTAAAAATCTGTACCAAAACACTTTTTCTCCATTCCTCAGGCATCCTCTCACTTTCCAAGATTTCATTAAACAATCTAGTTAAAAGCTCCACTGCCATTTCACCTAAACACCTCCATGCTTCCACAGGTATGTCATCTGGACCAACAGCCTTTCCATTCTTCATCCTCTTCACAGCTATCCTTACTTCCTCCTTGCTAATCCACTGCACTTCATGACTCACTATCCGCACATCATCCAACCTTCTCTCACTCTCATTCTCTTCATTCATCAACCCCTCAAAGTACTCTTTCCATCTGCTCAACACACTCTCCTCGCTTGTGAGTATGTTTCCCTCATTATACTTTATCAACCTTACCTGCTGCACATCTTTACTAGCTCGGACCCTCTGTCTAGCCGATCGGTACAGGTCCTTTTCTCCCTCCTTAGTGTCCAACCTTTTATACAACTCTTCATACGCCTTATCCTTAGCCTTCGCCACCTCTCTCTCTGCCATGCACCTCATCTCCTTATACTCTTGTCTACTTTCTTCATCTCTTTGACAATCCCACTTCTTCACCAACCTCTTTCTCTGTATACTCTCCTGTACTTCTTCATTCCACCACCAGGTCTCCTTGTCCTCCTTCCTCTTTCCAGATGTCACACCAAGCACCTTTCTAGCCATCTCACTAGTTCTGCTGTAGTTACCCAGCTATTCGGTAATGCTTCACTGCCACCCAGTGCCTGTCATAACTCTTCCCTGAACATCACCTCACAATTACCCTTTTTCAATTTCCACCGTTTGATCCTTGGTGCTGCCCTCACACTCATCCTCCTCTTCTTCATCACCAATGTCATCCTACAAACCACTATCCTATGCTGCCTAACTACACTTTCCACTGCCACCACTTTACAGTCTTCAATCTACTTCAAACTGGCCTTTCTACATAAGATATAATCCACCTGTGTGCATCTTCCTCCACTCTTGTATGTCACCCTATGCTCCTCCTTCTTGTTAAAATACGTATTCATCACAGCCATGTCCATCCTTTTCGCAAAATCCACTACCATCTGACCTTCTGCATTCCTTTGCTTAACACCATACCTACCCATCACTTCCTCATCCCCTCTGTTCCCTTCACCAACATGCCCACTGAAATCTGCTCCAATCACCAGTCTCCCACCCTTGGGTACAGTCATCACCACTTCATCAACTCACTCCAAAATGTTTCTTTTTCATCCATCGTACGCCCAACCCGTGGAGCATATGCACTAACAACATTCATCATTACACCATCAATTTCCAGCTTCATAAACATCACTCTGACACTCTTTTCACCTCCAAAACACTCTTAGCATACTGTTCCTTCAGAATAATGCCTACGCTATTTCTCCTACCATCCACACCATGATAAAACAATTTGAAACCGCCTCTGATACACCTAGCGTTGCTTCCCTTCCATCTGGTCTCTTGCACACACAATATACCAACCTTCCTTCGGTCCATCATATAAGCTAGCTCTCTCCCTATACCAGTCATACTGCCAACATTCAAAGTTCCAATCCTCACTATCACAGTCCTAGCCTTTACCTGCCTTCGGGCATGCCTTCCCCCTCTTCTCCTCCTTCGGCCAACAGTAGCCCAATTTCTGCCAGCACCCTGTTGGCCAACAGTACTGGTGGCGGTCGTTGTTAACCCGGGCCTCGACCGATCCGGTATGTATTTCTGTACTGTTGTCTGCATGCATGATTTGGCAAAATTTTATGCTGGATGCCCTTCCTGACGCAACCCTCCCCATTTATCCGGGCTTGGGACCGGCACAAAGAAATGCACTGGCTTGTGCATCCCCAGTAAATTCTAAATATTTACATTTTATACAGTTTGAATATGCACAAACAAGTAAGACAGAATTAACTAAAAATTAAAAAAAGGAAGGAAGCGAGGGGTGGAAGACTTAAATGACTCCTTTCCAAAACTCCTGTGAGTGGCTAGGCTGAAGGCTTTTGGCACGTAAGGCTAGGCTTCATGCCCTGCTCCATTCTTAGGTAGTAAAGACAGTGTTGGTTTGGGTCCTGGGTTGTGAGCCATTAGCAACAGGAACATTTTAAAGGTTTACACATTTTTGGCATCCGAAGTGTTAACTTTCTTATAAGAAACAATAACATCAAGACCCAAACTCTGCAAGTGGCACAAAAGAACTGGGGGCTGCATGGGCTAGATGGGAATTTAATCTCCCATGCTCTATCCACAAAATATAATTTTACATTGTTAGCACCTTGGTACTAACTACTTACTAACAAAAGCCATCAGGGAAAGTGTACTAAGAATTCAGTAGATCTTCCTTAATAAAGCTGTAGACAAACAAAATACACACACACACACATTTTCTCTGCTTCTAAATTACCCAACATCTGAAAGAATATGTATGCTGATGTGTAAAATGCACACACTTCAATATTCAGTATGTAAGCAAACAATGCAGTACACATAGTCCACATCAAACAATGCAGTACACATAGTCCACATCAAACAAAGCAGTACATATAGTCCACATCAAACAATGCAGTACACATAGTCCACATCAAACAATGCAGTACAAAGTCCACATCAAACAATGCAGTACACATGGTCCACAATAAAATAAAAACAGATTGCAGCTCTTCTGGGGAAAGTAGTATTACCAACCACAAAGGTGTGTGTGTGTTGGTCTCACTAGTATAAGAAAAATCATCTTTTAACCCGCCTTTGCAAGGCCATTTGTCACTTATTTAAATCTAACTTTTTAAAGCAGCACTGAAGAACGCCAATAACATTCTAATGTTACACAACATGCAATGCATATTTGTATTATATGAGGAACAGATGCAGTGCTACTTTTATTGCATATAAAGAAGTTATAAGAACCAACCATTTAAAAAAAAAAAAAAAAAAAAAAAAAAAAAAGACAATAAAAATTCATTTTACCCCTTCTCCTGATTTGTGGAAATCGAGGTTAGGCAGTGATGGCATTTGAACGTAAGCTTTCTTTCTCAGTCCACTGTAGCAATACGTAATAAGATGTCAAGGAACAGAAAATACAATAATGTTCTATTTTAACCATTACATTAGCTTTATTGTCAAGATTACCAACAAACACAGATCAAGCAAAATAAACCACAGATTTCTAAAAGAGTGGAGAATTGCAGCCCTATACTATAGCAATGATAAAATGTTTGCCTGCATGACTGGGAAATTATCATGCAATTCATTGAGAAAAAACAGCTGAAATGCAAAAACAAACAGCTTCTGCGGTTGGAGAACAGGTAAAGCAGCCTTGGACTACTACGTGCTTAAACATAAGGTAGATGAGAGAGAGGCAACTAATAGAAGAACTTTTGCTGTCCATTTACAAAAGCAGAAATATTTAAAACTCTAGACTGTATTCCAGGGTTTGATGACAAACTGCTCCAAATTCCAGTTAATACTGTAAATTAGTAATGCCAGTGTCCTATGAAGAAGTCTAAAGAAAGCCAGAAAACATTGCCATTGTACCAAGAGTAAACAAAGAGCAAACAATGGTACACTTGACATGCACTTCAACTACACATTTGTTACCATTCATTAAACCCTCAAGGTACAAACTGCTTCTTTCCATAATGCTTGAAGCTGTAACTTTCTCAGATCACTCTGTCTGCAGACAAAGACCGAAGCAATCAAACAATGGAGCACAGAAACACTGCTGGAAGCTCCTAGCCTTAACACTTTGGGTTTAATTTCTAAAAAGCACAATGCATGAAAAACGTACAGTTGTGTACACTTACCATAAATGTAGATGTTTAAGTGTATTCACTGTTGCAGTCATTACATTTGGGTAATCCTGCTGGCAGGTTGCCCTCAGTCGGCCTGAATTCCAAAGTCCTGGGTCCTGCGTCGGCTGCTGTCACCCCTTCCCTGACGTCAGGTCATCAGGGGTATAAAAGATGCGGCCAACGCCATTTTCTTTAGTTTTTCTTGCCCCAGATGTCAGGTGCCCCCTAAAAGGGTAGCCAAAATTTATATATATATATATATAAATACACGCATCAATATAAACTTTACCTTCATCTACAAGCAAATACACCACATAGGTTGTATAAATCAGAGAAGGAAAGATAGGTTCCATCAGAAGAAAAGGGTGATGGCAGGTGGGTAACCTGGACTGCAACAGTGAATACACTTGAACATCTACATTTATGGTAAGTGTACACAACTGTACTATGTTCTTCGTGTTTCACTGTTGCAGTCATTGCATTTGGGCAGAGTCCCAAAGCTATGGATGGGAGGCTGGAGCTAAACAGCGTTAGGAGTGGCTATGAGGCCCTGCAGAACTGCAGTGGCAAAGCCTGCCCTGGATTTAGAGTAGAGTGGCAGATGATAGTGCTTTGTAAAGGTGTGCACTGAACTCCAAGTAGCAGCCTCTAAAATGTCCTTGGTTGGTACTCCCCTGAGAAAGGCTGCTGAAGTGGCTGCAGCTCTG